>NW_010288669.1:242-7529 GCF_000700745.2 Antrostomus carolinensis | reverse complement strand
AGTGGAAGGTGTCCCTGCTGATGGCAGGGGGGTTGGAACTGGATGAGCTTTAAGGTCCCTTCCAACCCAAACTGTTCTATGATTCTATAATCTCCTCCTGCTGTGATTATGTTACTCTGGTGTATTTCCTATCTCAAATAAGATTCAAAACCCACCACCTACCCACACCTCCCCACCCAAAAAAACAGCAACAAAAAAAACCACAACAACCAACCCGCCCCAAAAAAACCCCAGACACTTGAAAATCGATACACTGTAGGACATATGCTGCAGTCAAAACACCCATGTCAGAAGGAACACAAAGGATACGAAGGGGCTTTGTGGTAGTATTTTGAATTTGAATGCTGTTCTGTGGTATGCAGTATGAAATAGAAAGATGAGAAGCAGCCCCTGAACACACATGCATATTCCCTATTTAAAACACAAGTAAAAGCAGATATCTGTATTGTGAGTACTGCGGTCTCCAAGTCTGTGTAGTGTAACAAATGACACAGCAGTCAATTATACAAATGTGCTATAGATAACACTAAAAGATGTTCTGAATTTTGTTTGGAGAATGGAGATTAATTAGATTGATAACTGTTGACCTTGGAATTTACCTGCTATAGTCTGAGAGTCTAAAGATAATTCAGCAGTTAGGTAAATTAAGTCAAACCAGTTCTCATAGAACAATCTGTTTATGTGCTATTTTGCTCATTTTCCTTAGTTGGCAACTATTTTAAGCCCAGTGCCTTTGAATCCAGTAAATCTGCAGACTGGACATACTACATCATTAAATGGACTGTCACCAGCAGGTAATAAATACTCTGTAAACAACCTAACTTTAATGGAGGTGTATTTTTTTGTTGTTAGAATTTAAGGGCTTTACACAATGGCTGTAAAAGACTAGGAGCAGCAACAAACATTGACAAAATCTCATACTGCTCATGGCTTCTCCTAGACATGTCTGTCCATTTTAGCATTTAAAGCAACTAGATATGTGGGAGATAATCTACTTTCAGGAACGTACAACAAGGTAGCATGTAGTAAGCATGTTTTTCAATTACATTTCAATCTGGATTTATCTGCCTGTCTTTATTCTTCAGGTGCATCAAAGAACAAGTCACAGTCACCTCATTACTATGCGATAATGGAATTTGATCCCTTGGCTCCCACTGAGTAAGTAACTTTTAAAATAGGTAATGTACAGTTTTCTTGGTGCCAAAGGCAAGCAGGCTTCTGAGGTGGCTTTTTCTGAGTGAGAAAGCAGGCCACACTATTTAGACTGTGTTAGCTGACTAACTGGATTGCTAATGTAAATGAGTGGCTGCATTTTTTAAATTTTCTTCCAATATTTCTGACATAACCAGTTAATGAATAAACTCCTCTAGTGTGTTCATTGAATGGCATCTGTAAAAATGGTGGAGTAATGCTGTCAAAAACAATCTACTAAATTCCTGTTCAGCGATACGAAAAGATGACTAAAAAGCTGATTGACACTACAGGTAGTTCTGCAGCAAAGTAACCAAAGTAATTTCTGCTCACAGCAGTCGTGATTTTTAAGAATGTTGTTCTACTGCATATCAAGAAAATCCTCAATTTAAAGATAAGCTACAAGAGGGAACGGATGCTGGGACTCTCCAGAAGGCCAAACAGTCAGACAGAAAAGTAATATGAAACTAAACAGATGGCAGAACTCTCTTTTCTACCAGTAAATTGCAAAAAATCTGAGCTATCTATACAAAACCTATTTCCAAGGAACCATCCAATTCTGAGGTAGAAAAATATCAACAAAGCTTTATGTTGTTTTCATCTTTTTCCTTTTTTTCCTTTTTTTTTAAAACTAGCACAGAAATCGCATGCCATGTGGTATGCTGGCCATTTGTGTTTTGCAGTCCTGTTCCCAAACTTACTCCATCAAAAGTGACAGTCTCCAGAGGTGTCTCATTAAATGTATAATCACAGATGCACCACAGGATCAGCTCTGTGTTTCCATGGAAACCTGGGCATCTTGCAACTGATGCTACTTCGTTAGGGAAACGCTATAAACTCTTGGCAGTTCACACTTGGGCAGGACTTCATTGGTGCATTTTGTCAGAATGAAATAACTGTGATGTAGGAGTCATCCTGTTCCTCTTTCAGCGTTGTTTATGAAGAAATTGATGATGTGCTGAAGACAGATGTTAAAAAGAATACAGAATGCTGAAGGTGGAGTCTTCTACTGAACACGGGTCCTGTGCAGTGCTTCCTGTAACATACAACTGAATAACAGAACAGGTTTTGTATTTTGACACAACAAACAATAAGTATTGCAATACTAAGCTGAGTGGAAGTTGGAGAGTTACTTGGCTCTACACCTTGATAATTTGTCCTAAATGTTTATCTGTTTATTCTTCAAGGTGGCTTGCATCATTACTTTTAAAGTATTTTGGGGGCCTTTACAATATAATTTTCAAATTAACCCATGTATGAAGTTAACACTTGATACCTGACACAAGTAAACAAAAAGTACTCTTGCAAACAAACCAGAATGTTGTTTCAGAAACTGCAGAATCTAATTTCTATTTTGGCCTCGTTGCTGTCTGTGTTGATCTCCCTATGAATTTATAAGGAGGTTTTGATATGTAGGACTTGTCTAAAATTGGGCCTCTTGATAGATGTCTGAAGACATGCAGTGTTACTTTCCTACGTTCATATTGTGAATACAGACTTTGTTTTCTTCTTAAAAGCCTGCAATATAGTGAATTTTTGTCTTAAGAACCTGAGCTGGGACATGAGGTGCTGTCATCCATTATTAAGAGAAAAGAAAAACCCCTGCTTGTTCCTATGTTGTTGTTGCTTTTATTTACTCAGTAAATATTGGAAGAGGATCAATGATTTCTTTCAGTGTTTCTGCCCTGCAGAGATTGCTGTTCTGGTGAAGGAAAAATTAAGCATCTACAATGCAGATGAGCAGTAGTTATCCATTTATTTTAATCAAGTTGTTTCACCCTGTTAATAACAGTTTTATCTTTTAACAATTAAAGTGCCGTATCTGTTTTAATACTGAATGTAAAATGTGCACTTTAACAATTACAGTTCTCTGAATTTATAATTGATATAAAATTTAAGAACTTAGTTCATGTTCATAGCTGATAAGCTAATTTTTTTTGTTAAATACTGCATTTTAAATGTTCATTATGTTAACTGTTTAAGTTCTCTGTCTGTTATGCAATTTTTGTAGCATAAAGTTCCAAATAAAAGCAAACACTGACTGAGAAGTTAATGCCCATCACTTCAGTTTTTAGCAGATGACATGCGTATTCTGAGAAATACCAAATGCAGACAGTGGTGGAAGTATTTGAGTGTGAATCCACAGTGTTTCATTGCACAGTTAGCAGTTTTGCAGCTTGCTGTAGAGCTATTAGAACACCTTACTTCTACCAAAAAGACAGCCTTGAAGATTGGGGGGGGTTTGTAAGTAGAGGTGAAAAGGTAAGCTGCTTTATTTTTTTTTATTATTATTATTTTTGTTCTTGTCTTAGGGGCAATGGTCTGGACAGCAGCCTGAGAAAACTGCTGAAAATATGATTTGAGGTGGATTGATTTTTCCCTAAAGCTTAGTTGTGTTGTTAAAACCCTAGCACAGTGATGCGTAACAAATTAAAATAGGCTGTTTCAATATGCTAATCCATAATGGCTGATTGCTAACTGAACTTCTCTGTATTTAAAGAAGCGAAACAGTCACAGATAGATGAAAGCTCTGAAGGGAACTGGCTAATTACTGAGGTGAGAGAGCTTGTTTTATAGTTGGAGCATGCTCAGTATCTGTGCAAACTTGGGCTTTCAAACTCAAAGGAAAACCCAGGTTTATGAAACTGGCATTTGCCAGGGGGATATTCTTTTTCTTCTGAAGCACAGGGCCAGAATAAATCAGTGTGTTGAGAACTGTCATGATCAGTTCAACTTTCAAAAAGTCAATGGACTAAACAAAAGACAGGTAAGAACTATTTTTTTTTTCCCTAGCCTGAATTCAAAGACTTGTCATGGTTTTTTGTTTGGGGTTTTTTTTGGTTTTTTTTCTGAAACCATATATAAAGCTTGCTGCTATCTTCATACAGATCTGTGTCACTGGTGTGGGCTCCACATGGATAAAAAGAGAGATCAAAGAATGAAAAGTTTTAAAATTTTAATAAATACACAGTGAAGACCTGAGATGTCATCCAGAATCTATCTGAACACCACGTGTAATTGGTACAATAATGCATTTTAAAGGTAGCATCCATTTATTTTCAAAAAAGCACTTTTAGAATTATTGTATGCAAACATAATTGAGACTAAAGTAACTGGAAGTTATTCATGATATACCCATTACTTTTTTTTAGAGCTCAAATAAACCACATTAGTCTTACTTTGTTAGATCTCATGTGGTGAAAGGGGTAGAAAGAACTGGTCTAGCAGGTGAGATACTGGGCTGAGATCAATTCCTGTCTGAAAATGATTAGGTCACTTAAAACTTGCTCTGCAGCTCACTTCTCATTTGCAAAGCTATGATGAAGCGTTATTATCCCTGCCCCACAGATAATGATGGAAAGTTACATAAATACAGGGCTACATGTTCCGGTGGTAAACAGAGTACCTAGGAGTACCTCTGAACAACCGCCACGGTGCTGGGCAGGCTTTGTTGGACCTAACCTCAGAATGAGGTTTCTGGTTGCTGAGCAGACTCCTATGCTATTAACTTAGCCTGCAATTTAGGGCAGTTGTTTATGTACTGCCTTTCCCTTCAAAGCATTTCATATAAAAGCCGAGCGTGTCTGTGTGTGGAGGTGCCCAGCGTCCAGCCCTCTGCAGCGTGAAAGAGCAGCCATTAGCAATACAGATATTTTAAATGAACGCAACACTGAAATTGGAAGATGGTATTTCTAAATGGAAACCATACCACGGATTTGACATGCTTACATTTAAATCACTGTTCCTCATTCAGATCATAACAGTTTTAGAGCAGTCTGCTCTTACCAAATGAACTACTGATTCAGTAATAATTCAAGAGGGTGCATCATCTTTTGAATCATCATACCCTCCTGTGCCACAGGAAGGTTACACAGCACTACAGTTTAACTTTGTTTAGTACCTGTTTTTACCTTTTTGTAAAGTAACTTACATGGAAGTTACTCTTCAGAGACAACAATGCAAATTTAGAGGCTTAATAGATTTATTTGTTGCTCTGTATTTAAAGGAAGAGCTCTGTGTTTACACTTGGGTTTAAAAATTTGCCTCACAGTATCCAGATAACATGTATCATCATGGAAAAAGATGACATGAGAAAACCCTCTCTTCCCCAACAGTGTGTTCCCTTCTATTCTCTAATGAAGAAATACAAACCCTAAGAAAAAATATTCCAACTATGTAAGTTTGGGGTTTTTTAATTAAAAAAATATAAATACATCCTTTCATAACAGCACCATCTACCCATGGTGGTTTAATAATATAATTTCATATTGCACAGTTTCTCCCTCCGTTGAAAAATGGTTTCAAAACTGGTAGTCAGGTAGCAGAAGACAAATGGTGTAGAGACTGCCCATCACTGATACCCAGGAAGTGGTAACTTCTGTCCTTCCTTTGCTTCAAAAAAGGTGTAAGAGAGGGTGATCAAATCAACTTTAGCCATTTTAGGGTCCTCTACAAATTCTGGATCAATGTAGAAAAAGACAGGCATGTCCACTTCCTCTTGAGGATTTAGCCGCTGTTCTTCAAAACAAAAACACTGTATGGAAGAGTTAAAAAAATCAATTAGACATTAATAGCTGTGGTAAACTTTCTCCCTGGCAACATGAGGAAACGCTTCATCTTTTAAAATCAACTCTTGTTCCCTGTACATCCCTAAAATCCTGAGAGAGATAAACCATATGAACAACACGACAGCAATTCTGTTCCTCTTGCCTTACAGGAAATAAACCTGGCTTTTAATGAAATGCCCAAACATGCAAATTGGCCAGGCTAGCTCACATCATTTCCACCTGCCCTCAGAGTCAGTGGTACTAAACATCATGTATTTGGGAGCCACTCTAATTGGACATTTACCGCAGCTTGTTCTCAAGGCAGTAAGAGTATGAATGAACTGATGCAACATCATTTGAAAAAAATCAAGATATTTTCATAAAATGTAGGCAGACAAAAAATGGTATCCAGGATTAAAATGAGAAAAAGTTAATTTATGGATAACAATTCTCATTCATGTAAAGGAAAACATTATAATCTTTGCTTTGTTCACACTTACTTGTATTTTATTGAAATACTGTCCTGCTTCAAAGGGTATCACATTGTAGGTAGAGATTCCAATTACTGGTTTGTCAGTAGGATTTTTTGCTTTATAAAATGCCAGTGCAGTCTCTCCTGGTACCACCTGTATAAAGTAATTGCACAGGTTTTGTTTTGTTTTTTAATCCACTGCAGCCCTCCATCCCTCTTTAGACTTTAGATAGAATTAGTTCATTTTCTCTTTTGCCATTTTAAACTGATTACTTCACAACTATTTTGCTTATATACAGTTCACCCCCATTCAAAATTAAAAGCATCAGTGATGTTCTATGTGTGCATTTTTAATCTTAACCAGTTTGCCACTCAGACTTCTATTATTCTCAGCAGTTTAGCAGCATATGGAGCTTTTCTAACATGCCAATTTCTATATATGGTGTACATTTAATTTTTCAGGTTATCATTCTGGACTCAGAAACCAATTAAGCGGCATGACTCCTTTTGCAAGTTTTTGTTAAGAACTAATTTTAAACAGTAAATTTAGATTAAAAGGTTCATTTTTTTTTAAAAATATAAAAACAGTCTTACAAGGACAGGGGCAAGAAGAAAAAGAAACCCCAAAGGTTTAGATATACAGATAGATATATAGATATATATATATATATATACACACACACACTTTATGGTGTATATACCAGATATTATTGTGTATATATTATATGATGGAGCATACACCACATAATTGCCTAGATTGGAAAAGACCTTTAAGATCGTCGAGTCCAATCCATTAAGTGTATGTGTAAATACACCGTTAATTGCAGTCCTTTTTGGTAGCTCGATGGCATGGCAGAGAGGCAACTACACTTAACTACAACACGAGAGGCAATAGAAGTTCTGCCCCGTGGCAGAAGGAGCCATCAGCCCCGCCTTCCCAACCAGCACCGAAAATCACGCTCTGCGTGCGGGGCAGTGCAGCAAAGCTCCCGGGATGGCCGGGCCCCGCGCGGTGTGTCCGTCCGGATCACGGCGGAGACACAAACCGATGGCTCTGGACGGTGACACAACCTGCCG
>NW_010288669.1:0-225 GCF_000700745.2 Antrostomus carolinensis | reverse complement strand
CTGAGCGCGGAGCCACTCACGTAGATCTCGCTCTGCTGGGGCCTGAAGTGCCACTGGATGCTGGAGTGCACGTCCGCGTTGAAAGTGACCTTGATGAGGCGGTCCCGCACCGGCTCCATGCTCTCGATCTGCTCTGAGCTGTGGCCTGTGCCCGTGGTTCCGCCCAGACCCGTGGCCTGACAGGACGGAACGGCAGTGAGTGACCCCGGGCCCCTTCCCACGCCT
>NW_010288668.1:0-12637 GCF_000700745.2 Antrostomus carolinensis | reverse complement strand
TAAAATAAAATAAAATATAAAGTAAAATAAAAATAAAATAAAATAATTTCTTGATACATCCAGGTACTTCTGAGACTGACAAAAAAGACGGTAATAACACCAGCTGTCATATTCTATTATCTAAATATGCATTTCTGAAATTATTAAATATTACATTACCTAGTTTCAGCATCATTGTGTTCCAGTATGTCATACACACTAGCTCCTCACAAAAACTGTTTGTGTGGAAACATTGCATCATAAAAAACAAAGTCATATCTACATTTCTAAAATATCTGTGTTTTTTCTCCACTCAATTCTCCACTGAATTTCTGGAATGGTATGGACAGTAATCATGCCATTACCAATATTCAAGGTGGGGGAAGAAGAGTAGAACTGGATCTGATTAATGTGTAGTGTTTCTTTCCTAAAAAAACCCAAAAAACCCACAAAAAACCCACAAACAAACAAAAAACAAGAGAGAGCTTTTTTTCATAAAGTTAATTACAGAAGGTTTTTTTTATTAAAAAAATACACATTTCACTGAAAAGTTGTAACTGTTCATGTATCATACCAGATTTTTGAAAGTGGGAGATGCTTATGCCTAGATCCTAAAGAGATATTTTCAAATGCAGAATGCAGCTGATCCTCTACTAGATCAGTCATAGATATTTTCATTGATCATAACAACACATTCATTCAATTCATTTTCCTTCTGTTGGAGCCTAAAGCAACTCTTCATTTCATTGACGACAGGATTAGCATAATTACTAAAAAAACCCCTATATGGATAGATTTCTGCTTAGTTTTGTTTTCTAAAACATTAAGGCATTCAAAATTGGGGGGAAAAAAGAAAAGAAACATTTTCAGAAAAACAAAGCAATATTTCACTATGACTTTCATAAATGCTTGTCTATGTGAGTTGTATCTATACTGGCAATCAAAATTAGACCGCAAAATAGCATAATGGACATGGATTTTATTACTTTAATTTGATCATAGATCCAATAATGAAGGAAAGGCAGATAAAATTGACTAACTTAATATTTATGGGAACTTGAACTACTGAAGAGATTAGTACTTTTACCCAGTTAAGCTTCCAACTGTCAGCTGTCATTACTTGACCTGCCAAAAAAAGCAAATGATACCAATGTTGAACTTGTAACATGAGCACTGGACCCTTTTAGTGAGAAACAAAACATGCAAGTGAAACCAGGAAAATGCATTGCTTCCTGGCCTTACATTAAGGACAAATCAATGTCCTGCTCCAGTCGTAATAAATTACCTTTTGCCAGGATAGATCAGCTTGGTTTTCTCTATATGAAATGTCAGTGGAAGGTATTGACAAATGTCAGCGGAAAGCAAAAAGACTCAGTCAGTTGAGATTTTTGAAAGGATCCCAAAACACATGAAATTTGGGCATTCTCCACCTCCCTTACAAAAAATCAGGTTTCTGTCAATTTCACAAGACTGGCAACATACACAGACATTAGACAAAGGGAAAATCGCTCTGATTATTAAATAATTATAAGATCAACAGACTGATCACAGTAGCTCTGAAGTTCAACATCAGTCCCCTGATACTACTGATAACTGGGATGTCCAAACCACTACCAGTTTGAACCCACATCTATTTCTAAGTGGAAATGCACAATTATGGGCATTTTCAGCCACAAAGGACTTAAAGTTTCAGGTGGTAAAGCAGTCCATGATTCTTGACAAAGAAACAACTAATAGAGAAGGTTAGCACAAGACTATTAGCCAGCTGAGAATAAAGACTGACGTTCATATGTATGACTTTAAAAAAAAAAAAAAAAAAGAAGCTCAGAACTGGACATTTGGTTCCAATAAAGAACTGGCAGCCAAGGAAAACATTTGCAGCTACTTCTTCAGCAAGTGAAGACCTGTAGAATATGATGCTATAATTTTGTGCCTGTTGAATGATACCTGCTTCAGCTAACAAAAAGAAGACCAGCATAAACACAAATGTATGTATTGCTCCCATCAATGACAGCTTGACTACAGATGCTGTCTTAGGGACAGGGTAACCTTCCCCTTTGCTGAGGAAAATCCTCTGCATGAGAAAGCAGGTTAGTGTATAGGATTTTGCAACTGAAGGGTTTCTCCAGTGTGGAAAGAACATTTTCAAGTATACAGTGAGTGCACACATGTGTATGCATACATATATGTGTATATATAGGGGGGTGTGTGTATGTGCACACGCTCACATACCACTTACCAAAAGATTTATTTTTGGTGTTATTATTACGTAATCTAATATGTAACCTCATATGCTGAAAAAAAAATCATACAACATAAAATTAGAAACTTTATTCTATATAGCACTAGAAAGCAGTCTACAAGACACCTTTTCCCAAATGACTATATGTCTCTAGATTATAATAGGCCTGAGCAAGCAATTTGGGAGTGCCTGTATGATGAATGCTCATAAAAAAGTTTCCGTTTCAGTGTTTCATGAATTCTGGTCATGAGCCTGGTGAGAAATACTTAGTAGAATACTTCCATTTACATCAGATCAAGGATCGGGAGGCAAATTCACAGTCTGACCAAACATTTTCTGAAGCATTTTTAATTCCTCTGTTTCAATCTAAATTACAATTTTTGGATTCATTACTCTGTTTTCTCATGATCTTGCATGACACGCAATCCTAAAGTAAAGTATCAAGTGAATCACTGTTTTGGTAGGTCTATAGACCCACTGCAGTGATTTCCATTTGACTAACCGGCTCTATTCAGGATTTTGACCATGCCATACACCCACAAAAAAATAAAAAAAAATAAAAATAAAAATTAAATAAAAAAATAAATAAATTAAAAAAACAACCTGAAACCTTAAAACATACCCTCTGTCTCCCTAGCCTCTCCTGCTTCAAGTTACATGAGCATGTAACTACTCTGAAGAGATCATCTCTCCTTGGGCTGTGAGCTGGGCATGGGCTGGAAGACATCCACGGTAAAGCTTAGTGATGGGTATTAGAGGGATGGGCACAGCTTCTTCATGAACAACTAGAAAGAAGGCTTCAATTGTTGCATCACATCACAGTACCGTGCAACTGCTTCTAGAAGTTTATAACTCAACTTTATGCTTCTTGTCTTTCGATAACTGAGTTTTAGGAAACAAAATGTTGTAGAATGTGACAGTGGTCAGGAGGTTAGCTCAAATGTTTTATCACAATTAGTAAGAATACTGTACTTGTGTAAAACTGCTTTTCGGGGAATGACTGAAATTCGCCTTGGTAGGAGAAGGCCATAAAATGACCATAAAGTTGTGAGCACTTATTGTGGGGCAAACTTTGTGTGATTTCATGTGAATTCCACCTCTGACATGAGAAATTAGAAGAGAAATCCCAGTTTCTCTATGAGTCTCTATGACTATTCTATAGAAGTCAGAGGACTAACAAAAAGTTGAGGTAAAATTAATAGGAAACATGACATATGTACATTTTCAAAGCTACTTACTTCTGTTCCCAGAATGGAGATGGGTTGGGGGGTGGGGGGGGTCCAGGAGGGAAGAGGTCAGTCTGGCTATAACAAGATGTTAATATGTAAACAGGATAACTTAACGACTGTTACAAGAACTTCACTCTGTGAGGCCCCAGTATGCATCTAAGTCTAATTTTGGCAATGACAAAGAGATGGTAGCCTCTTGGCGTCTCTCAGAACAGAACTTGATGCCACCAGGCTATGAAGCTGGACTCAGCCGAGTCTCCATCAACAGCCTTTTCCACATCACACAACACTTTAATTAAATCCTCAGCACAGCTTCTATCCACATTCCTCAAGGAGAGCCAGTAAGAAACTTACTTATTATATTTCACAGGGCCTTGTGTAAGGCAGATTCAAGTATTCGTTTAACACAGCCTTTTTTATTTCTTTTTTGTTCTCCACTTTCTGTTTCCCTCCATTTTAATCACGTTCAATTTTAAACTACATCTTGTTTCAAGAAAAAAATACATTATATGAATAGACAAAGTCAGTTAAAACAACAGGAAAAAAATGTTTTCTATTGTTTTGGTTTGGATTGTTGAGCTTTTTGGTTTGCATTAATGGTCAAATAAATCAAAAGATGACACTGTACAATGTAGAAGTACAATCGTGAATAGCTGTTTACATGGATTTTAAATATTTTGGTAATGTGCAGTGTGCAAATTACCAAGATATGAAGAGAAATTCTAATTTACATTGTGCAAGAATGAGTTCATACACTATTTATTCTCTGTTTATTTTTATTTATCTAAATTATTACAATAAAAGAATAGCAATATGTGGTCACATAATTAGCTCTCACAATAATTAGAAGGGGAAAAAAGCCCTCACTGAGGCAAACACGCATTTCTGTGCAATTTAAACAGGAAGTCCTCGATGATTAACATTAATTGAGAAAAGGCTTTTCTAGGAAAAAAAAAAAAGAATCCTGTGTGAAACATTAAACAAACTTATCTGATATTTATGTTTTTTTCTTTAATAATTAATGAAATGTAAATAGTCAAGGGAGTTTAGAGTTTTGCTTTGTAACTAGCTACTATTATAAATGGCAGTCAGATGTTTACAGAATACCCAGAACCCTTTTGTGTGGAAGGAGGTTACAAATCTGCCCCTTTTCCCTGTTCAAAGTCAAAAATAATGGTGCCTGATCCCCAGAGCATTCATTGCAAGAACTGTTTGCATATTCAGTTATTGTTTCTGCTGCGTCAGTCATCTGCTGAAGTTCACTCTAATGTGGCCCTGATCAATTCTGCCAGCTGTGCTTAAGTGCTGTTTACTATAATAACATCACACTGCATTCTTATTTGGCAACAACAGCTATGACAGCACCTAAATGCATTGAGAAGCCAAGATTTTACCATGTACACAGATCAAATTGGAATTGTTTATGGAGGACAGTGTTGTTCTATTTCTGTCCTTTCTAGTGAATACCAAGACCACAATAATAGCTTTGCCAAAAGCATTACCACTCTGCCCTTTCTAATAAGTGAAGGTCTTGTTGATCTAAATACTCTATAGGACATGGAAATTATTTCATTACGGCAGCAAACACATTTTCACTGGATAAAAAAGAGAACTTAGAAGATGGGTAGATTAGATAAAGATATGAATTGGTATCGCTTGAGGAAGTACAGAAATATTTTGCTAATATACAAATATATTTGGTAAGATTTGAAAAATAATGTAGTTACCCAGTGTTTAAAAGGAAAAGAAAGAAAAAAATTAACTTGAGTAATTGAATAACAACAGAAACGCTCGGTGTGGCACAAGGGTCTCCAAACACATTTGCAACATTTCAAAGTAGTTTCACATATTTTTCCCAATATGCCCAACAGTTCGCTTGGCCATATGTTAAGTAAATCAAATCTCTTCAATATACAAGCATGGTGAAAAAGCCATAAAGAATTAACCTGATCCTCCTTCTCCTGAAATCGGTTATAAATACAGCAAAAGAATCTTGTTCTGGGAGTTATTTTTTACCCTGTGATAACACCCCGCAGTATGCTAGATGTTTTCCAAACAGAGATGAAGACACATTTCCGGACAGTGTACATATAAAAAGACAATGACAGATGAAGCAGGGGAGGGGGAAAAAAGAATAAAATGTCCACAGAAAAGGTTGCCATACGGAGAAGCACAGGTCTTAGTAGCCTCACTATTTTTATTTTGAGGGAGAGGGGCTTTTCCATTATCTTTGAGGTTATAATGCTGAGCTTCCCTCAGGTTATCCTCCTGCAGTTCAGTCTTTCTTTTTTCTTCCCTCATCAACTTCCAGGTGCTGCTGAACTGTCCTTTCTTCTCCTCATAGCCAGTATTCAACCCTCATCTTCCCATAAAAACAAGTAATCCTTCACACAAACCACTGAAATTAAGAGAGAGGTTCTGGGGAACTATGAACATGCACTCAGAGGACTGAAGCAAAGAAAACTTCACAGGAGCAACACTGGGCTTTGAAGGAAAAGGTATTTAGTGGGCATGGAGATGTGTGGAGGCAGTTCTGGGAGATAGTTCTTGCAAACTAAAAAGATGGGAGATGGCAGGATAAAAGTTATATAGAGATATGAAGTCAAGGACAGTTGTGTAGGACCTTGAAAGAAACTTCAAAAAAGATCAGCTTGATACATTGCAGAAGGTGGTGGGTTCAAAGAGAAGACCAGCACGGCCATTATCTGACAGCTATATCCTGAAATACGGCATAAAGCAAGACTTCTTCCAAGCAGTTTTCTGCACTGCAGCAAAAATTCCCTCAACTATATGGAAATGCTAAAAACATTGACTATGTGCTGCCCCAAGAAAACAGATGGAGTAAAACAAAGAAGTCTCTTCTAGAGAGCTCATCTTGATATAGTACTTGCCTGAGTGGTGCACAAGAAGTATTCTGAGTAACATACAAGAAGCAGCAAGAAACAGAGGGAGGAGGAAGAGAAGTGACACAGGTTTAACAACCCAACAAAAAGTTTTCACAAGAAAACACTACTAAGTAATACTGATTAAAACAGGTGCTACAAAAGTATTAAAAAGTTAAACATTTCTCTCCCCAGTGGCTGCACAGAAGAGAATTCAAGAGAATATAAAGAAATCCTGCACACATTCAATGGGAAGATAACATAACAGTTTGTAGCAGCTCGATTGGTGATTCTTCCAACTCTACAACCATTGAAGCAGTTGAGCTTTTTAAATCAATAAAATCATGTATGAAAGTCACATTCTGAAGTGGCACGCAGCCACAGATGACCTGCCCTAAGAGCGTATTTTCAGCACTAAATTTAATTTCCTTTTGGGGATGTAAGGTAAGTTTTAGGTTTGGTTCACAAACCTAAAGAATCATTTTTTTTAACCGGGAAAAAAAGAGTAAATAAACTAGTAAGTAATAGCGATGTGTTTTGAATTCTGTGCCTTCCATTAACTACTATCAAGTTATTTGACTTCTTAGGAATATTACACAGAACATGAACATGGATAAATCTTAATATGCATTCATGTCGTACATCCTAACAGCACAGAAGGCTCCTTCTGAGCAACTGTAGAGCATGCTGTGGCTGTGTATTAAAAATACTGCACATTCAGCTATTATAGGTCACAGAATCACAGAATGTTAAGGACTGGAAGGGATCTTGAAAGATCATCTAGTCCAATCCCCCTGCCAGAGCAGGAACACTTACAGTGGTCACACAGGAAGGCGTCTACGTGGGTGCTGAATGTCTCCAGAGGAGACTCCACAACCTCTCTGGGCAGCCTGTTCCAGTGGCCTGTCACTCAATAATCCGTAATACGTAGTCAGTTTTGCACATATATCAAAACACATTATAAATTCTTTTTCAAATATGAAAGCAACAATGTCTATTTAAATTCCAGTAGCACTAACATAATTTTATAGCTGAAGGAACTGCAACATTGACAAAGATATTCTAATTTATCTTTCTTAAAATATCTGAATATAAAGAATGAACACATTTTATGTACTTATGAAGAATCTGGGGATCAATTCAGGAAACTGATGAACATTCTTAGTTCCCAGTGTAGCTGACTGGAGTCATGAGCCCTCAGAGAGTCACAAGATGTCCTTAGCACCTTGCAACATAAAGCCAACCTGCAATTTCTGTGCTTTTTCTTCATTCTCTTCCTAACTTTTAAAGTCGGTAAATGACAATTTATTTTCCCCTCTGCTAATCTCTTATGTACTATATTTAAATTGGGGGTGATAATTTACAGTATATTTTTAAACTATGGAAGTCAGGGGGTTGTAGCTGAAGACCTTTACTTTAGCTGGGTTAAACAGTTAGATTGTTGCTTACATGTATAAATGAATTCCTCTTTCTTCACGGCCTTACAAAACATGACATCCTTCTAAATTCATCACCAGGTTGCCAGGCAGACTCCAAAACAAAAATAATTCATTCAAACTGTTTAATCTACTCAGTGCAGATTGACAGTATCTTTATATACTTTTGAAAGCTCTTTTAACATTAGCTGATACTTTAGTGTGGGAAGAAACTAAAAGCTTTCTACATATAAAAGTTCATCGTTTACCTTCTCACAGCTATCAGATAAAAGCATAAGGGCAACGAAGCCACAGCTCTCAGATATATTACTCCCAGAGGACAGAACCCAAATGCATCAGCATCAGTAAAGGCAGCAGGTGTGAGCTTTGACTAAAGAACAAATGTTATACAAGAGAAAAGACGCCTGAGAAGAGGTAACCGAGCCTATTAATGGCCCTGTGCCTGAAACAGGAGGGTTCTGCATCTCCGAAGAAATGAAACGGCTCTCACTCGAGGTAAATAAATAAATAAGCAAGAATACTACTTCAGATGTTTTAGTGAACTTTCTTATGAATGGATTGCAACACACAATGACAGAACTCCCTCAATTCCGCTTTTCAATAACTCCAAGGCACTAGGGATGTGACAGCATGATGAATACCACAACAGACAGCTCCAATATGGTACCATTTTACCAGATCAATATCTCACTGCAATATAAGAAAAAAAGAAGCTGATATTAGTCTACACAGTGTATTACAGATGAGGTACATTTCTTCTTACTGCACTCATGCTGAACCAAAGCAATAATTCATAGATGCCTTTAAAAGGTTTGCACACTACTAGCACATGCAAAAAAAAAGCTAATCTTGGCTTCAACATCTGTTTGAACATGCAATAGCTTAAAGCAATAAGTACGTAGGATTCTATGCATGTATCTATTAATCTACCTATGTGTACCACAAACACAATGATAAACATATCTGGAGACAGAGGAGTAACGGGATTTATGTACACTGCACAGTTCCTTCAGGAATAGCTTTCTTCAGGAACACATTACTTTACATATTAATCAAACATTTCTTAGCAAGTCACTGTGTTCCTTCCCTCCCCTTTTTCTATGAAGACATGGGAACATTTCTAGCTGAAGCTACAGTGGGTGCCATTTTAAAAGTCTTCATTTGCCAATAGCAATTAAGGGTTTTTTTTCCCTGTACTTCAAATAGGAAACGAGTGGGAGATCTCAGTTACTGCTGTGTGATAAGTGCTTGCAAATTTAACTTTTTTATAGCAACTACTGTAGCTTTCAAAATAGAAAACAAATAGATGGCTTGGTAAAAATAATATATTTAAGGCTAGCAGAAAGAAATAATAAAAAAGACATTAGCAGAATATGAGTTTGCTTTCTATCTTCCCCAGTACTCTCAGGAAAAAAATAATGGGGGAAAAAAAAACTTCTCTGGTCTGAATAATAATATTGGACTTTATTTCACTGTCATAATGCCATAAATGCCTGTCTTCTACGTAACCTAATGTGTATAGTTGGACAGGTAAAATAATACAAGTATTTTTACCTCTGAGAATGTGGAAGATAAATCAAATGATCAAACGAATTAAATCGGTTGTTTGACAGCTGTCAATAATTCCTGTTGATTACTCTCCTTTCCAATATAAACTATAGAAGTCAAACTTTAGACTGCTTTAAACTTCCATTACATTCAAGAATATCTACAGATTATGTGACATTTTACATCTTTTTCCACTTTCTCCCTCTTTTCCCTTTGGCCAATTTTTTTCATTGCTTAAAGGATACAGTGTCTGGAAATAAAAGCAGAAATGACTATGCAAGGTAAAATTAATTTCTTAAATTAATGATATATATAGTTAACATAACATCATTCCTTATGTGCAGTTAAAAGGACTTTGTGAAAATTAACTGTAATATTGTAAATAGAAAGAGAACATTTTAAGACAGCAAGAAAAACAGGGCCAAACTCCATCTCTGGCTTACAGATACATAACCATATACCACAGACCATCACCAGGGCAACAACTGTGACAAACAGTATCAAATGCCAGAGTTCCCTACAGGAAGGTATCAAAAAATTAACTCTTATATGAAATTGGAACAAATCCAGATGGACTGAGATGTCTGTAGTTCAAAATCAATCAAAAATTTGAGTTTTAGGACTCAAAACTTTTCAGCAGTCTCTTCAGGACAGGAGGATACAAACTGTAACAGAAGTCCCTGCAAATGAGTTTCATGGAAAAAGATCGAAAACTCGGGAAGGAAAACTACAAAATCACAATAGAATTTGTACTCAATAAAACACCGGAACAAAAATACCTCTTGGGCTTCATTCTGGTCTCTGATGATGTGATTCAAAGCACAAAAGTTACCTACTAAGTGAAAGATATGAAAGCAATGACCTATTTACACTGCTGGTCCCTCTTTCATTAACCTTCTGGACGTAGAAATGAGTGGATGATGATGAATTAGGCACCCAGGTTCCCTAACTCTGTATGTACTTTGTGTGTGTATTACTTAAAGGGGGAAGAAGCAACAGTTTAATGCTCTAAGTGGAAGCCTTAAATAGATATGAAATGTAGGACAAATGAAATAATCAGTAGAATATGTAAAGCAACAGGATTTGAACTCACATTAGGAAATAAAGCACATATGAATGTGATACCAAAGTATACCAAAGAGTAAATATACTCTCACTGAAAGAGTGATTATTTGATTACACATGAGCAACCACCTGAAGTCATACCAACTTGCATTTGACTGGGCTAGCAACCATTAACCAACATTCCTGAAAGGCCTTGAAGTATAATCACCTAATAAAATAATATGAAACAAACAAACAAAAAAAAATTCAGTTTCTTAAACCTGACTTTTTTTCTTAAGTAGCCATAGTTTTAAAAAAGTCCAACAGATTATTAACCAACAGGTTACATCAGCATTAGAAGATAAGCATTATAAGATCTAAATCATAAATATTTAAAATGAATGAGGAGATCCAAGATGTATCAGAGAAAAAAAAAAAAGAATGAGAAAAACTGGAGACTTTTCATTGGTAGCAGTGAACCCAATTTGAGACAGATGTCCGAGATCTGTTAAATACTATGATTGCTGTTGTTTTCTTATGAATCAACTTTGTGCCTTTAGTGATTCCCAAATAGGCAGAGACAGGTTATCTGTATGTCCCGGACTAATAAAGCATAATTTCTATGGAAGAGTACAGAAAATATTTAGGAAAGTTAATCAAATGCAATATTACCTAATTAAACAAACAGCCAAAGTTTATTTTTCATCACAGTATCTAATAATGGATCCTCATATAGCTTATGTTAAAACACCATTTAGGAGTTTCTTTAGTGACACGTAAATTTAAGGTTAAATATACCAAAGGGTGTAACTCAGAGAAACCACTAGTTCTAGTTAAAGTTTTAAAACAAGTATTATCTCTGATTAGTGGGAGATTTTGCTTTTAGCCCAAACGCAACTTCTTATTTATTTTTTTTTTAAAAAAAAAAAAAAAAAAAAAAGACTGGGCAATTATTGCGGCTTTTAAAAACCGGGACAGTTGAAGTTATTACATTTTGGGGAGGGCCGGGACGCTGCTCCCAAGCGCTGCAAGAAGGCGAAGCAGCGAACTCCTCCTGGCATGGCTGTTGTCGCAAGTCTTTGTCTCTTTTCCTGTGGCCCTGTTTAAATTCTCACCTTGCTCTGCCCTTGTCATCAAGTCATTCAAGCACAAAGCAGGGAGCACGGGAGTGTTTACTCATTTCCCAAGTCCATTATCTTACACATTAATCACTGGTCTGGAACTTTTGGACAATGCTGAATCTGTTACCTTTTATTTTATTTTTTTTTCTTTCTGGCTGCTTTACTCTTGGGTCCGATAGTTCACCGGTTCCAAGCCGTACTTACACTTGATGACCTTTACATCTGATTATTTAGCTACTCTTCCTTTTTCCTTTTTTTTTTAAATTTTTTTAAGTCTTCAAAAATAAACAAATGCATGAAGTTAGTAATAGTGTTTTCCACCTTTAACAGCTGCGCTTGCTTGAGGAAACCACAAATGTAACTAACTGCTCCAAATCTAAAAGGCATATTACATATATGAAGCACAAAGCTAAAGATATGGGATGTGTTTCTAGAAAAAAACGGAAAGAGTTTATTTTCTTGAGAGCAACTAAGTTTCTTTGGAAAAGGTGACAGAGCACACATACCCTCCCTTTAAAAAAAAAAAAAAAAGTTAATGAAAAAGCAGTGGAGTTGCAAGAGTTGCTCAATGCAAGAAGTTTGTTGTAGAAATACTTCTTCTAAAATAGCATAAAGTTTATTTGAAATAACGATTGAAAAAAAAAGGGGGAAAAGAAATAGGTGTAAATCTGGACAGCTGGAGGCTCTTGAACTACACTTGTTAAAAGATTTGTTTGTGAAACATGCATTTTATTGCCTTGTATGCATGTTATAATGAGGCATGGACAACTGCAACATTACACTTAATGATGGCAGGTCTTGTTTCAGCCAGTTTCCTTGTCCTCTTGCAATTAACGCTTTCCCAGATCACCCAAGGCTACTTTTTTTTTTTTTTGGGGGGGGGGGGTGGAAGAGAAAAGAAAAAAAAAATCTGAAATTCACATAAATGAGCAATGTCAATAGTTTAGAAAGAGTTTACTTAGAGAACAAAGGGCCCTTATGAGGCACTAGTGAGAAGAAATGGGGAAAAAATGAGTCCTCACAATGTCGGTCTTTTCTCCCCGCGCCTTGTTATCAAGCAGCCCGCGCGAGCCCCTCCGATCTGCATGAAAATACGTTTCGTTCCATTCACTCATTTGCATTAATTTCTCCCATTATATCTGCAAATGGCCGCATG
>NW_010288667.1:0-3838 GCF_000700745.2 Antrostomus carolinensis | reverse complement strand
AGAAAGAGAGTGTAAAGTGAGAATCAGATACATTGTTATATTCATCCTGTCTGCAGGGAAACAACTGGTCTGTGTTTTTCTTTCAGGAGGGCCCAGGTTCTTCCCACAGCTCTTACTCTGGTAACCAGGTAAATATTCTGGTCACTGTGGCTGCACAGCAATAGTCTAAAAGTCTTCCTTGAGAAAACATTTCAACTACAAAACAGTAAACTTATCGTTTTTGTACAGGGAGGGTCTTCCTTCTATCCTGGTGGATCCTACGGACAGGTAAGTGTTCTTTCTCATTTGAAAAGATAATACAGACTTCTGTTATCTTCACTCCTATACTGCTTTTGAAAACAGGAAAACTCTTTCTTGATGGAACCAAAATATTGAACTTTATTTATTTTCTGTACAGGGAGGGTCTTCTGTCTATGACAGCAGCCATGAATCCTATGGACAGGTAAATAATCTTTTTTTCCCTTTGTATAAAGGGTTCTGGCCAATACTCAGGCTTCTGTATTCAGCTGTATTCCGTATTTTGACTCTCACTATGTTTTAATGAAGTTTTTTTTTTCTTTGCGGTGTGAATTTGCATTTACTTTTAACTAAGTACCCTGAAAGTTTATAGGAGAGTAAAAAGTGGAGTGCTGCCAACCATTAAAGATTATTCTGTTCAACAATGCTAGCTTTTAATTATTTGCAAGGTGAAGGTCTCTTCAAAAATAGAAATAGAATATGACTTAAAAGTATGTTAAATTAGTCTTTTACAGGGACTATTAGTATCTTAATAGCCATTCTGATAACTAAGTAAATATTCACGTTTTTTACATGTCCACAGAATGGGATCCCCATAGTAAGCATCCAAAAAAAAAAAAAAGTCTGTTTGCAATATGAAAATTATTTATGTTTTCTGAACAGGGTGGATCTTCCACATATAGTGGTGCTGGATCTTATGGTCAGGTAAATATTATTTGTGTCATACATCAAAAATTTAAGCTTTCTGTGTTGGTTCTTATGTGCACTGGGTTCTATATTTCAATTATTTTTAAGTGATGACCATGGAAATGCCATTTTATCTTCTGTTCCTCTTTAGTTTTATTTACTCCTTTACAACTCCAAATGCATTCATAATGGAGGGGGTGATGCACTATATACACGATCATGCTTACTGTGACTATTCAATGCTTTAACTACTTTATTGTTTATGCATTAGCTCATTCAAAAGGAAAATATTTTGTGCATTTACTTTACACACCTTACTTATGCAGAAGCTGTTGAAAGTCTAGGGGAATGCACATACGGTGTTTGAACTCTATATTTATTGACGTGAATCTCGTTGTGAGATCATTCTGCAGGGACCATCTTATGTTTTGTTTAGCAATGCATTTTAACCAGCCAGTCATACAGAATTATTTATTAAAAATATAAGTCATATAATCTAGATTGCTTTGTCATAGAAAATTGTGTTATATTGCTACTTCTAGTGCAGAGTCTAGAAAGAAAGCATAGATAATAGGATTTTTGAATGTAAAGAATGGTTAATTTTGCAAATTAACTTTATCTAAAATTTTTTGTTATAAAAATGTATGTTTACATGTAGGGGCTTTTTAACCTCTTCTGCTTAAGCAACAGGTAAAGTTACATGTTTTTTCTTTTCTTGCACATTCCCTGGTTTAGGTAAAATTGAAGATTCTAAGTGGCTGGTTGTTTTTGCTCTTCTATTTTATATTCTCCACTGTAACATCATGTAAGAGTCCTTTTTATAAGAAAATGCATGTTTTTCCGTTATTTTACAGGATTCACCTTCCATAGGAGGCAGTGAAACTGATGACAGTGTAAGCATTTCTTCTTAAGTATATTAATATCAGAACTTACTACTTCTTAAAGTATTTAGGTGCTTACATGGACATTTACTTTATCTCATTATCTTATCTTCAAGAGCTCCTTCAGAGTACACTCTAATCGTCTGTGTTGTTTAGCAATTTTCTGCAGTAACTTCCTTGAAATTATACTGTTTCTATAGATAAAAGAAAATATAGATTTAAATTATGTCACATTATTGTGCCATGGTATGATAAGGACTTAGCAAATTAAAATTGCAGTTTCTGTATCAAAATTGTCTTATGGATATTCAGCAAAGCTAAAATATGATACTACAGAGGGCTCCAAGCCCCTCTGAAAGAAAATAAGGTAAGAAAGAAACAAAAGTATAACACTGGTGTGTACCACTGAAGTCGTACAAGAACCAAAACAGCTTTTAAAGTGCTGATGCTTTCCCCTGTAGCATTCTAAGAGGAAACAACAGAGATTGAGATGTGATGTCATTCCTTTATTATGCTCTATCAGGATTCAGCTTTCCTAATAGAGAAATGTCATTTTCCAGAAATGAGCAAAGAACTTGAAAGAATGCTGCTTATCTACAGCCTACATCTTTAACCTTCCCAAGAAGTTGCACAAACAAGCAGTAGTTCTCTTTGCCTTCCACCCTTGCTTAGAAAGAAATATAAATATTTGCTATGCAATAACTAGATTTTTATTTTTTTTAGGATTCCACCTCACCATCTGGTAGCCAGCAGAGTGAACAGGTAAGCACTCCTTCCTTACATGTTGCCAGGGTGTCTGCCCCAGTGCTTGGCAACTGATAGCCAACTAAATTCATCTTGTGTGGAAGCTGGTCTGGCAGCTTCCAGTGTGGCATAGAAAGTCCTCAAGTACAGAGGGAATAAGGATATGGCTAAAGTGTTAAAGTACTGTTAGAAATCCCAACTGATGCAGAGGTGTGCTGTTGAATCTCAAACTCACTTTAGAAACACAGTACCACAATTTACTTGTTCAGGTTCCTACACTTTTTTACTCATTGTCTGACTGTAAAAGGTTTCAATACCATTATTTGTCCAGCATTTATTCTAAGTGAAACCCTTTGTTTGTGCTCTATGACTTACGTATGAGGGCTTCCCTTTTCTTGTTATTTTTATGTGACACCCATTTTATTTATTCTAATGAGAATTAAATGGCACAGAAAAAGAAATTATTTTGTTGGAGATACAAGAACTCTTTAATCATTGTATCCAAAACAATATCTTTCACCAAAACAGCAATTATCAACAGGCATAAAGGGGCATGTGCTGTTCTATATAGAAAGACTTTTTAGTTGTTATTCTTGAACAATCCATGAGAGAAAATTAAGGAATGTGGAGAAGCAGGAAGGAGTGTTCAGCTTCCATCCTGATCTTTCTATACTACAGAAGAAAGGAAATTTTCGGTTTTTCATGTCATTTCAATACATTTTTCCAGGATTTTTATTCCCCGGGAGGCAGCCAACATGTAAGCATCTATTATATTCATTATTTGCAGTTCCCTTCCAAAATGGCTGTTTTATTTAAAAATTATCCTGACAAGAAAAATATATCCAACTGTTTATCTCTTAGAATTTCTCATTATATCTGGCATTGTGTCTTGTCAAACCAAATAGCAAACTTTTAAAATAAATATATAATTAAATATTAAAAATATGTCTGTCACTATTGAACAACAATAGTGTTGTTTTCCAGAAGCCATTTTAAATAAAAATTAATTTGCTCTACTTTTGCAGGGATCATCTTCTCAAGGTGGTGGATATTCCAGTGGACAGGTAAATACTGTTTTTAGTTTTGACCTGAAGCAATTTTTTATCTGTGAGCAAAATTCATTTCGTACTCAATCATCTTTTCCTTATATATCTCCACGTAAAAGTTGAAGTGTAAAGCAGAGTGGTCAAAATACAATTCATGTATTAACTGATGTTCTAACAGCAGGAAACAAATGAACATAATAAATATTTGGTATTAATTTGTATTTTTAAAAATATAATATATTT
>NW_010288666.1:390-985 GCF_000700745.2 Antrostomus carolinensis | reverse complement strand
GGGCTTTTCCAATCCCGGCCATTCTGGGGTTCTCTTTGGGTGAGCTGGGCACCCCGTGTTTGCTCCGAGGCTCTGCCCATCATGTCAATCCTGGGGTCCATCTGGGGGGTTTCCTTTCAGGCGCTGGCAGGAGCGTTTCCAGCCAGGGCTGTGGGTGACCAAGCAGCCGGTCACTGATCTCTGTCTCGCTGCCAGTCGCCCTCCGGCCCCGGTCGGCACTTTCCTGGGACGAGCTCTCGGAAACAGACCCTTTTTTTTTTTTAATGACTTCCTCTTATGCTTTATTGTTTCTAAAGATAAACACAGCTCCGCTCCTGGCATCTGCTCCAGGAACAGTAAAGCTTTACAGAGGAGCCACGCTCCCTGTCAGCGTGCACCCTGCCTCGTCTGGAGATCTGCGGTGTGTTCCGCAGACGCGGTGAATCCTCCTCCCCTTGCCCCGGGGGATTCATTTCCTGCTCAACGGGAGGTTCTGCCGAGCTGCTCCCTCCTTCACCTGCCTGGATCCTGGATCCTGGATCCTGGGATCTTTCCAGACCCGCTTGGCAGTTCGCTCTGGGGTGTGTGTTGGGGCAGCATCGTGCTGGGACAGGAG
>NW_010288666.1:0-339 GCF_000700745.2 Antrostomus carolinensis | reverse complement strand
AGGGAGAGTGACCGGCTCCACATCCCCATGGGCTCCTGGGGGTCCTGGGTTTTTCCAGCCAGGATTCCTCACCCCACAAGGGTTTGCCAGTGTGTCCAACTGGACCAGTTTGCACCTCGCGGGTGCTGGTGCTGCCCCACTGGGTCCATGAAGCTGGTGCTGTTCTGGGGGCGGGGGGGGTCTGGGTCCCCAGTCACCCCTGGGCTGCTCACTTTCCCACTCACCAGGATGGTACCACACACCCACTGGCCTGGGGAAGATGGGGTGTGAGAGGTGGGGTGTCTGAGGTGGGGTGTCAGAGATGGGGTACCTGAGGTGGGGTATCAAAGATGGGGTGTC
>NW_010288665.1:1369-3321 GCF_000700745.2 Antrostomus carolinensis | reverse complement strand
TTCCAATCCCCAACTTTCTGTGATTCTGTGAAAGATTTGTGTTGGGAACGCAGCCCCTGCCTGGCTGGAAGGAGGAGATGTGGCAGCACGGCTGTTGCCTCTGCCCTGGTGAGCACCCAGTGAGGGTGGTACTGGGAGGGTGCATGTTAGAAATCAGGTCAAACACACGCAGCCCATCCCAGGAGCCCAGTATAAACCAGTAACAGAGGAGACAACATGGCAGAGCATTTAAGAGTCTTAAACCTGCAAGAGTGGGCTGGATCCAGTACCAAGAGACAGCCCAGCCAGGTCTGTGGGCTGAGGCTGTGCCCTGGCCAGGCTCAATCATGTGGGATCTTTCTCCATCACCCTCTGCCAAGGGCCCAGCCCTGGCTACAGCATCTCCAAAACCACCGCTCTGCTGCGCTGCCCAGCCGGGCTCTCCCTGCCCTCATCCTCCAGGCTTCACCAGGCAGGTCCCCGCTGTGCTGCCACTCTGATCAGCAGGTATTTCCCCAAATCATCATCACTCCAACCCTTGTGGTTTAGCTCTCCACCAGCAGCTCGCTCTGCGCATTAGCAGCTACGTTTTGGGGGAAACACGAGTTGCAGCAGCTGCACCCAGGAGCACTGAGCCCTCAAGGATCCCCTCCAAGACGCTGGGTCCGAAGAGGCGATGCTGCCTGAAAGCAGCCCTCCTTTCTCAGGTTTGCTCTCTGTGTTTCTGCTCCAGCTCAGGGCTTGTCCACATAGGGCCACGCAGGAAAAATGATCCAAATTACCCGAGCAGAGGCTCTTGCAGTAATTAGTTCAATCTCATTGAGCCCTGGCTGCCCTTCACAGCAGCGAGCAAGCTCTGAGGTCAGGCGCTGCCCTTCCCCAGCTGCACCAAGTGCATCGAATCCTTTTAATTCTGCGTCTCTTTGTCTGACTGATGTGCCTCTCCTCATCCTCTGCCTTCACTCACTCCTCACAGGGGTTGTTTCCTGCCTGCTCTACACAGAAAAGCTCCTTCAGCCTTGGTGGTTCTGGGCCTGTTTGCTCTTTTCCCTTGAGCTGGTGAAAAGCCAGGACAGGCCCAGGTAAGCCAAACCATTTAAAGACACCAAACGCCATGGTTACTGAGAAATTGGAAGTGTGAGCTGCCAGGCCAGGGGCTGAGGGGCATCTTTGGGGTGAGGAGGGCAGCGATCCCCCCTATCAGGACAAGGAAGAGTGGAGGACTGAGAAACAAAAGTTGTACCAGATCCAGACAAGGGAGAAATGCTTGGGAGTAAGGTTGCAGCTTGGAAGATGGATGCTTGGAGATGCACAAGGTTGGAGGTAAAGCAGGCAAGTCCTGGTGGCCAGAGCAGGCTTGGGCTGGGAGATGAGGTGATGGCAGGAACCAGGAGCAACACACAGGAGTTGCTGCTGAGTGACTGAGAGCAAATAGTTTGCCCAAGACCCAAGCAATGGCCACCAACCGATGGGGAGCCAGAGGTTCCGGGGTGAATGCTCAAAAGCATTTTTTCCATGGAGATTAGTCAAGAGGTGGGATGAGACTATCAGATCCTGTGGGCAAACATCATGTTGTGCTGGCACAGACATGGGCATGAACTGTCCTTAAAGTAAGGACCAGCTCTTGCAGAGCCATCTGCTCTCTTGGAGCAGAAAACTCCACCTCACTACTTTGAATGGAAAGAGATTTCTGGTGATGCCAGACATCAACCAGGACATCCCCCCTCGCTCTGGTGGCCTGAGAGATGCAGATCATTTGTTCTAATGGTTGAACACAGCTTTGTGCTTTACCATGGTGTCTCTAAGGCAGCTCTGGACAGCCAGGCTCACTGCCCTTTCTGTTCTGCTTCAGACACAAATGACATCTGTGCCACAGAAGTGCAAAAGAATCGTAGAATCATCTGGTTGGAAGAAACCTTTGAGATCATCAAGTCCAACTGTACCTGTCCACTACTAAACCAGATCTCTGAGCA
>NW_010288665.1:667-1018 GCF_000700745.2 Antrostomus carolinensis | reverse complement strand
CCAGCCCCTCCATGTCCTTCTTGGAGTCAGGGGCCCAACACTGAACCCAGCACTCCAGCTGCAGCCTCACCAGTGCCCAGGGCAGGGGAAGGACAACCATCACCTCGGGTGGCAGCTCACCTTCAGGAGTCAGGCTCTGGAGATGTAGCTGTCCCTGTTGCGGTGTGAACATTCTCTCAACAGCTAAAAGGAGTTTCCATGGGGAAGGAGCGAGTGTGGTGCTGCAGCACAGCGTCCAGAGCAGACCACAAATCCCTTTGCACAGGGCGTGAACTGTAGGTAACAGCAAAATATAGTGAAAGGATGAGTTGCTAATATTGCCGTTGTTTTGTTTTAACCAGGAAATTGGTG
>NW_010288665.1:0-653 GCF_000700745.2 Antrostomus carolinensis | reverse complement strand
TTCCCTGTCTGCCTTGACTGAGGTAAAGCAGTAGGATACACCAGCTCCCCCCAAACTGCCTTCAAAACACCAAGGCTTTCTTGAAGAGAAACACTGAGCTGTTTTTTCATTGAGTTATTTTGCTTTTTGTTATTATTTTTTTTTGTTGTTTTGATATCTAGGAAACTTTCAATGCAAAGTGAAAGCTGAGACTCCTCGGTGTGACTCCACAGAGCTAAACAGACATTAAAAAAAGCAAAACCTGTGCAGAGCCTGTTCTCCAGGCTCGCTACCCCCACCACCGTACACTGGGTAACGCGGTGGCTGTGGCAATGGCACTGGTTTTCTACAGGAACACAGGCCACCAAGCTCCTGTCCGACTTCCCCGTGCACCAGCTGGTGCGTGGGCAGCGGGGAAACAACTCAAATAAATGAACCCAAAAGTCTGCGTGGTTCAGTGACCCTCATCACCCTGCTGGCACCCGAGGAGAGAAACGCTCGAACCGCCGGTAGGAAACGTGGTGTTGAGTCAGTCACACAAACGGCTGATAAAATAATTCTGTGTCTTGGGGAGAAAAAAACAGGAGCTGGATTTTTGTAACAGGCTCCACTCGGTGAATCTCGGCTCTTGGCAGCCAGCGCGGGGTGTGAGGGGAGACGATGGGTGTGAGGGG
>NW_010288664.1:1306-1959 GCF_000700745.2 Antrostomus carolinensis | reverse complement strand
GAGTTGGACTCCATCACCCTTGTGGGTCCAGTTCACAACATTCGATGTTTCTATGATTGTGACCTTTATCTTCCTTCTCAGACCAAAGCTGGAGGTGTCTCGTGTGTCCAAGAGGAAAATGTTCGCCCTGTTCCAGCAGTTGTGTGCCAAGAACAACCGCAAAGACCTGCAGAGCCTCTCGGTGTACTCGGACGCTAAGGAGGCAGCCACGACGTACCAAGAAGCCAAGCAGCGCTTCTTCAGCACCCTGGAGGAGATGGGCTACGGCAGCTGGATCCGCAAACCCCAGGAGGAGGAGAATTTCTCTTTCTCTGATGCTCAGTGAGACGCCCTGTGCGTGTGTCGGGTGGGCTGAGTGTGCCCGGCCTGCGCACGCGTGGACGCGTCCTTCTTCCGCCGCTTTCTCTTTGAAGTGGAATCAGGAGCACAGTGTCCCCCGTGGAGCTGCTGCCTTCTCCCTGCTCCGGTCACTCTCAGATTCTGCCCTTTTCCCTTTGCATGAAAATTGTCTTTTTTTTAAGCTGGGGCAGGCTCAGGCCCTATTTGCTTTTATGTTTTCATCTCCTGTTTTTTAAAAGAAGGCACAAGAGAGCAGAGGGGTTCTCAGACTGTGCGCTCGAGACCTTTGGGCTGTGCACTCCAGATCCCTCTGG
>NW_010288664.1:538-1291 GCF_000700745.2 Antrostomus carolinensis | reverse complement strand
TTTTGAAAAAAAAAAAAAAAAAAAAAAAAAAAAAAAAGCTGCTGGGCTGTTTTTCTGTGTCTCTGTCAGAAGGTGACTGGCAGCCTGGCTGGGCTGGGACACGGCACTGGTCTCTGCGAGGCGGCAGGCAGGGCCAGCACAACATTCCGCATTCATCATCATAATTAAAACAAAGAACATTTCTCTATTCTCTCTGGCTCTGGGCCGTGGCTGTGCTGGCTCCTGCAGGGTGGGGGGAGCACTGCCTACAGCTGGCTGGAGTTTGGAAAGGAACAGAGGTGAGTTATCGTGAATGTAGAACTGTGGTGGTTGTGGATTAAACCTCTTGCCTTGAGCAGGGGCTCACGGGGCAGAATTGAGCCCTCGGAGGGTTTGGGTGTATTCCAAGATGATGGCACAGGGTTCTCCTGGCACCTTCCTCCCCAGCTCTGTCTCTAGGGTGAGGTATCTCCTCTCCAGGCTTGGGAGGTCACCCGGGAGGCTGGGGGTGGCTGCAGCCAGGTTGTGTGTGTGCTTAGGTCTGAGCTCGATGGTGAGGAGTGAGGACACTGTTCCCATCCAACAGCGAGTTCATTAGATGTGGTAGAGCCGCCCCTTTCACAGCATCCCAGAACGGCCTTGACTGGAAAAGCCCTTTAAGATCATTGAGTCCCATCATGAACCCACCACTGACCAGTCCCCGACTAACCCATGTCCCTCAGCACTGTGTCTACACGACTCTTCAATCCCTCCAGGGATGGGGACTCCACCACT
>NW_010288664.1:0-234 GCF_000700745.2 Antrostomus carolinensis | reverse complement strand
CCATCACCTCCATGTCCTTCTTGGAGTCAGGGGCCCAACGCTGAACCCAGCACTTGAGGTACTTTCCCCATGTGCTGCTTGTGCCAGCTTTGCCTGGGCCAGGATCATTGATACCAGAGATCAGACACAGACCAGGAAGGGGTTGGTGTGGAAGTGTTGCCCAAACCAAAGAGAAGTCCTGAGGAGCCTGGCCTGTGGAGCCAGGTCTCGGCTCTGACGGTGCCTCAGGCTTGT
>NW_010288663.1:0-937 GCF_000700745.2 Antrostomus carolinensis | reverse complement strand
CCTTGAACACTTCCAGGGAGGAGCAGGCACAAAATGAAGAGGGGAAAAAAAAATGGCATGAGAAGAAGTGGAAGAGAAAGATTTTTTCCCTGAGAGGATGAAGGACAGGGTGGCCTTCAGCTTCCTCAGCCTGGGGACAGCAGGAGTTTCAGGGTGATGTTGGTGAGCTGGAAGCACATACAGAAATCCCACATCCCAGGCTCAACATTTAGCAACCATTAAGCTACTGGTTTGGGGCCAAAAGCAATTTCTGGATGAAATATTAAGTCCTTTTAATTGTAGCAAATTTGCCTTTAGCAGGGCACATACCAACAAGCTGCACCCACATCCAGCGATAACAAAAATGAGGTGCTGAGTTATTAAACAGAAATTAAACCACTGACCCCACGGGAGTCAGAGAGCAACATCTGTGGATGGGGATGGGATTATCCTGCTCCCTCAATCCCCTCTATCCCTTCCCATTCCCTTTGTGTTTTCCGGCAGTGAAAGGCTGAGAAGGTTCATTTATGGGCTGGCTTTATTTTGCAACTCATTTTAATTGCAAACTGGATGGTAAAAGCACAGGACGGGGATTTGCAGGCTGAAAAAGTAAACAAGCTATACTATAAATTCTCTCTGAAATTAAAGTTTGGGGTTTTTTCCCCCCCCCAAACACCATAAATAGGAATATACTGATACAACCAGGTAACAGCAGTGTCCTTTAAATGCTTCTGCAATAAAAACCATGAGTTTACAGAGACAAACCTCCCTCTGAGTCACGGTTGGGATAAAAATAGACAGAAAAGGATTCTTCACACAGCTCTCAAGTCTGATGGCCAGAACTCTGCTTACTGACACAGCCTGGCAGAAATATCCCCACTGCCTTTTATTATTCATTTATTTATTTGTTATTTTTTATTTATTTTCTATTTTTTCCTGTTTATTTTTTCCTGTTTAT
>NW_010288662.1:0-14641 GCF_000700745.2 Antrostomus carolinensis | reverse complement strand
CGGGGCTGCGGGTCCCTCGAGGCAGCGGGTCGGTCCTTCCCGTTCCGTGTGTCTGTGCTGGAGAGCGTTTCTCCTCGGCCCCTCAGAAACCATCCGGCTCGCAGAAAGGCTGACGCCTCAACCTGCCAAAACTCTCGGCCACAACTGAAGAAGAGTGGAAGTGACCTACAAACCGTCGTACTCTTTAAAAAAAATAACAATTTTGGTTTTTTAAATCTGCTTTTTGATTTATTTTTTACCCTAGTCTCGCTAAGCGGTAGATTGTGTTTGCTTATTATCAACAGTGGGTTTGTATGGTTAAACAAATATTTAATATTTAAATAGTAAACATGTGTATGTTTAAATAAATATCAGCGTTGTTTATGTTTAAATAAAGAGATTATCCTGTTGGTTTCTTTTCTCTCTTTTTTTTGTCTTGCATGTGAAACAAATTACATTTAAATTAACCAGATAATTTATACAGCTTGTCTGTGTTCTCTCCACTTCAGATGCGGAGCAGCCAAACCTTAAGGAATGTCAGAGAACAGCCTTCAATGAAATAACTCTGCTGTGTGACAGCCAGCGGGCAGCGCCCAGCCGCCCTGTGACAGCCCGATTCCCTGTACATTGTTTTACTGTCACTGGGGTCAAGAGCTGGGAACACTGTGCTCGGCCCACGGACAGCGAGATCACAGATCTGCTCCCACAGCTTGTGTCTAAACGCAGTGGGTGTTGAGATGGAAGGAGCTGGCTGCAGCGCTTCCAGCCTCCCCGTCCCTCATCGCTACCTGCTGCTGCAGGGATGGGGCATGGTTGAAGCACCATTACTTGGAGCAGCAAAACCACAGAAGTTTGATTTTGGAGGTCTGTGTAACACACTGTAAGAACACAGCTACTGAAAGCTGTTTCATCCAAGCCTTTAATTCTCCTTAATGCTTTTTTTGTATGCTGTAAGAAAAGCCAAGCCAATTCTGACTATGCAAAGAGGCAGAGGGATGGGTTGTTTGTTAGAGGCTCTTTTTGCATTGCTGTGCTGTAACAAACCACTCTCAAAGCTGGCAAGGTGAGCAGACAAGGGAGAGCATTTCCCAGATCAAAGCAGGATTACTTGGCCAGTTGTAAGCTACCCCAGTCACCCACTTTGTTGGTGTTACTATTACATATCTTTCCTGGTTGTCTGCAGCTGGTATAAATTAAATTATCTTCAGATTATTCTTATCACACCACAGGGTTCTGAGAAACCACAAAAGTGTGGTGAAAGAAGACAAAATAAGGGGGAGGAGGGGAATGATTTTACTAAATATTACAATAGAGGAATAATAAGAAAAAAGTTTCCCTGACATTGTACTCAGATGCTGCACGCTCATATAAGAACATGGGTAATAAACATGAGGAACTGAAAGTCATTATATTCATAACCAAAATTGTTAGATAATATATATATTGAATAAATTGTCATAACTGGGTATTGTTATGGAAATACAGAGTTTGTTCAGGAAGCACAGGTAGGAGAAAAGGAACATAAGGTACAGAGCTAGTGAAAATATTTGGATAATGGGGAAAAGGAAAGGAAAAGAACAGTGTCACAGCAAAGACCCATTAGCAACCCACAAAAAAGATGAAGTGTATGGTACTTTAATTTGAATAAAATCATCCAAAGCGTAGGAACTGCTGATTAATGAGACTTGAAATAGCAAGACACCTACTCAGAAAGGAATTTGGGAGGCTCTAATGGGTGACAGCAGTTATTAAGTTAATGACTTCAAAAGGGAAGGAAGGAAGGAAAATCAAAGCAACGAACTTGAAGAAAATAAGTTTCAGTAAACTCACAGTTTGAATGCCAAACCCCACGGCTGGAAATCGAAGGACAAGTACACTCTGGAAAGTTTGCCACTGCCTATAGAATCAACATGAAGGCTGCAAACAGACCATCACAACGAGAAAGCAAGCTAGCAAGAATCTGGCTAAATCTAAACCATCTCAATGCCTTGAGCCTTTTGAAAAAAGCAGAATCTAGGTTAAATTATTAAGAATGACAACAAAGTGGTTGTTGTAAGATGTGAGGAAAATCCATAAAGGCTAACACACAAAATGAGATCTACCTATCTAAAAAAACCCCCAAACTATCAAAGAGCCATAGAGCATATGTGAAAGCTTATGTGAAAGATGTACCAGGCAAGAACTGCCCTGTTCTCAGGTGGGTGAGGAAACGATTATCAAGTCATGTGAGGAAGACCAAAGCCTTATTTTTTTGGCTTTGTTCTTCTCCAAAATGTCAGCTGTAATCAGATAGCTTACATGTTAACATTAGCATTGTAAAACAAATGATCAAGCTAAACTAAAGTAAGAAATAGAATCTATTCAAGTGAAATCCTTACAAAAGTCACATGCCAGAGAAGTTTCAGCCAATATATTTAGTGAAATGGCTAAGAAATCTCAAAGCTATTATCAATTACCTTCAAGAACTCAGAAAAGATGGCTGAGGTTCCGTGAGACCAGGAAAAAGGAAATGGTGCCTACTTAAAAAAATAAAGAAATAATGGGAATCAGGGGCCAGTCAGCTTTATTTTGTATCAGGCAAAATACTGGAACAAATTAATAAGCAAATTATTTGTAAGGATTTGGTTGAGAAGATTAATAATAATCAACAATAAGATCTCAAACCATGGAATCTTGACTTCAGCGAGGCTTCTGATGCTGTATCATCTCATACTCTCATAAGAAGGATAGAGGAGCATTGGCTACACAGAAGTTATGTGAAATGGTTAGAAAGTGGCACTAGAAGTAGTGTCAAATGATTCACAATCAAATGAATTCATAGCGAGATCTCCAGATGCTTACATCTTGAGTCCTCAACTGCTTCCGTGATGCAAGAGGATAGGAAATATTTTTATCCTATTTGTGGAGGATATCCTGTTCAGGTGAGAGCTGCAAGCATTTTGGAAGATGTAATTAGATTTGAACAAATCATCATGAGTTGGAACAAAGACCTGAAGTAGACAGGATGTAATTCAATAAGGCGAGAAATTATTACATGTAATTGGGAATAATGGACTGCAAAAATGTAAGATGGAGACAAAGTGGCTCAGGAGTTATTTGACAGAAAGAAGTCTTGGTTTGTAGCAGTTCACAAATAGAAAATGAGTCAGCAGCGATTTGGTGTTGCACAAAGTGTGACTGCTTTACTGAAATGTAGAAAAAGATTGTCAAACACGAGAAGAGCAAAGCAATTCTTCCACTCCCCTGAGCTCCAAAAGGCTCTTGGTGAAGAACAGGTCTCAGTTTTGGAGATCTCCGTGGAGAACATAAAGAACTACCAGAAGTCTGGACAACTTGACCTCGAGTCATACTCAAGTATGACTGAAAGAAGTTCAGTTGGCCATCTGAAAAGTCAAAGACATATGAATGTTTAGCCTAGAAAAATATGAGGATTTGTCATAGAAGAAAGACAGCAGTCTGTATGTATACGAGAGAAGCGCATACACATACCAGCCCATCTGTTTGAAACTGGGAATAATTCTTTTATGAACTCTCAAGCTAAAACACTTAATAAGACTTTCATATCCTTAATATCCTGTGAGGTGTGATAAAAATCCTGAAGGTGTAGAGTATCCATATATTGGGGGAAGAAAAAAAGAACAAAAAAAACCCCCTTCTTTTAAAATCCACCAAGAAAAAAAAAGTCATCAATGCCAGGCCTCTCCTGCATTATCCACTGCGGGGAGCTGAAGCGTAATATTACTGGACAGATTGTGACAAAGGGATCCAGTTGCACACTTAATTGGAGCTATAAAGTCCACATATATTAATTTCCACAACCTGATGTCTACAGAGCTGACAGAAATATTTGTCTCGATAGAGGGAATTCCATTTAACCTTCTCTGAAGGATAATGGAAATGCAGGGTCATCATCCAGCCTGTGCTCTCAACAGGCATCTCACTACCAGTCCTTCGGCGACTGCCAGAGGCCTGTCTGTACCAGAAACCAGGGAACTACTGGGTCTGTCTGGGGAGGTCTGAAAACAGGCTTGAGGAAGAATTCCTATTTAGGAGGTAATTAAGCCTAGCCCCATAAATAATGCAAACAAAGCATATAGTTCAGAGTAAAACCACCAAATTTGGGGGCAGGGGTGCTGGGGAAACATATTTACACATCTATTTTAGAATACACTACTGTGCAACTTGTATGGATGGCATAGTGCCAGCAACTTCTTCTATGTTTGTATCATTCTTGTTAAATCAGAATTTCCAAAATAAAATGAAACTTTAGTCGGAGTCTGTAACTGATCCCGCTGTGGTCTGGGTCTCCTGCAGCTTAGGCACTAGCATTATCCCAGGGACCACACTGGCCTAACACATTGATCTCACTGCTGGAGTGAGCTTTAAAACCCAGCTTGAGAACTAATAGGATTGGAAGGAAATCCTTAGGAATAGCTCATGTAGTGACTTTTCTCTAGGAAGGTTTGATACCCTTAAAATCATAAGGCTGGTGCCAAACTTCATATACCAGAGGTAAAATGGAGTCAAATTCCCTTCAACAGGTAATTAATAATTACTTGCACTTCACAGGAAGCATTTCACATTTTGAATACTTATTGACACTTTCTAGATACAAACTGCATTAAAGATGCCCAGCACATTTACAATATCCTAATTAAACAGTGACACAGCCCTAAATAAACATACTGTCCACATAATCAAGAACAGAATATAGATAATCTATTTTATCATGCGGTCGTTAGTTTCCCCTATTTGGTGGTTCAATAGCACAGAAATGAGTTTACAAGTTATTTCTGACAGAACAAATCGATAAGAATCTCACAATGGTTGCAACTGAGGCAATAGCTTATTTTTAGCAGTATTGAGTGGGAGAAAACACACAGAAATGTTGTTTCTAGAGTTTTTAAGATGAAAATGTGGTCTTTGTGTTAAGTTACAGCTTTAGACTGAATTTCCAAATTCTCTCACCTTTAGCTGCCTCAAAAAAACCCCGGTATTATTCTATTGCACAGAGAATATTTATTGAGATCTACACTACCCACAGTCACTCATAACTGAGACGGAATGGAATTTAGTCCTGGATTCCTAATGAACAACCATAAAGTATTTTGACATTTTAATGAGATAGTGTATAATTGCATAACCATACAAATAAATTTTAATTAAAAGTGAGAGCATTGTCTTCTGAGATTTTTAAAATTACCACCATTCTTTTTGTAAAATCAAACAATTATTTGTTTCTCTGACATATTAGGGCTGTATTTTAATGGGATTTGGTATGATCATTTTGTACGTTGCAGATTTACAAATTTAGGGATTAATTTGTTATTTTTGCATGATTCATTTAGCAATGCAGTTACTCTTTAGAACATTAATACCTTATAGACTTGAGATATCATAATAACAGAAACATAAAGACCTATGAGGAATTACTGACAAAAGAAGACTTGTGTAACTTGACTAAAATATTCATCCAGAGAAGGGAATGAGATAGCTTGAATGATAAAGAGCATTTTAACAACTTTGTGAATTAAGACACAATTCAGTAGCTGAGAACCATTTGAAAACTACACCCAGAAGGACTCCTGTGGTAATACAGATGTAGAACTCTACAACATCATTTTAATTCCAAGTGCAAAATCCTTTCTGCTGAGACTCTGAATGATTAAAAAGAGCGGCAACCCTTTTGTAGCTACACACTTTTTAGAGCTGTGATCTGTAGTTTGCAAGACGTAGCAGAAGACATCTGCACAACACCATCAACATATAAAACCCTTTTGCTGCCTGTCAACATGTCCTGTGCCTGCGTGATGAGAAACAACGTCCCTGTCTCTCACTAGGCTCAGACTTCTCTAGCTGTTAGGTTCCTGACAGGAATAAGGTTTCCTTTCACTCTTCCACTTCTCATAATAAATTTAAATTTTTGCTCTCTTTCAACCAAGCGTAACTATGCATGACTACCTGCAGGACTGCAGGCACGCAGAGGCACTGTGCTGGTCCCTTCTGTGTGTCGAGAAAGAGCAACTGGGCTATTTGTGGCCCCCTGTCACATCTGAATTGAGTGCCAGGGCTTCAAATGGCATTGCTAAACTGGGGGGCTCAGCTCACTAAATGGTCAGTAGAATGAAAGGAGCACCCCTTCTCCTTTTTTTGGAGTGGGGAGTGGAACAGAATAGTTACCAAGGAAGCTGTCTCCTCTGAGAAACATGGATTTGATGATTTAATTAATACTGAGCTCAGATTTGATGGCAGAATCTGAGAGAAAGGGTCATTTTTACACTTTTAAGTGTCTCAGTGTAGAATTTTTATACAAAATGGGGCTGGAAAAATTAGGTCATTTTTATGCAAAAGCTGATAAGGATTATATTGATCTCCTGTATACCTGCTGTGCCACATAAGTTATCACTTCACTCTGTATGTAATATAAATTCACTTGACAATGTATGTTTTGCAGAGGTCTTATCACTACAACTTTCAATCTGTCACTTTCTTGTGCATGGCATTAGGAAAAAGCAATAATAGAGTCTAAATCTATATCAAAATTGGCAAACCATTAAACAGAGCGTGAGGAAGTCAGGTCAATTTTCCTTACATATTTTGCGTAACTGTTGTATGCGTTATATATAGTGCACAACTTGACATCGGAGTTACTCACTCACATGCTGTAGCCAATTATGTATTGGTCAATTAATGTAGACTATCATTGTGCTTTCCTTGGGTTGCTCAGGTGATTATAGCTCTCTATCAAAAAAGAATTAAAGTAAATTCTTTTATAGGGCAAACAATAATGTTTGTTTTTTTCCAGGTACTTATATAGTTCCAATGCTTACATTTCAGGCTGCTGAGTTACAAGATCTTTACCTTAATTTAGCTGTGAGAAGCAAAATTAGGTAACTGCAAAAATGTGTGACAGGAAATGCTACCCTCACACCACCAAGTGCTTTGATGTTCCTATACATACACTAAGTATACATATTTTTATATATATATATATATATATATATAAAATCATACAGCCATACCCACATAAACACAACATGTATTCTCTGATCTAGGCATCTAGAACTGCTACATCTATACACTTCTGCCTTTAAAACCAAGTGTTCATAAATCCAGATGTGTTGGCCTCCTTCAAAAATGCAAGATGTGCCTCAAAGCTGTCTTAAAATACTGCTTCTAAATCTTAACATCAGCAAAGCTTCTGTAGCTTTAGGCCCTCCTTTTAAGCTATAATTGGTAGGCTTCATTAGGTAAGTGCTGCAAAGGTGTAAGGACTAAGAAGGAAGTCTGGCATCACATGGTGCAAAAGGCAAGGAGGAAATAAATGCTTCCCTATTGTCAGCATTTTTTAATAGTGCCTTCCCCAGATTCTCCTTTAGATTTGAGAGCCTGAGAAGTGCAAGACGAAGTCAGTTTGTTTCAGTCTCTGCCTCCTAACACTTACGAGTTGTAGCTGTTACACCTGAGAGATCGGTGAATGACTATGTTCACCCTCAACTGGTTTTCAATGTTTGACTCACCTATGTAGGGCAGAAACAGTTTTCTCTTGTCTATTTAATATGCAAACAAGTGTATATATACATATGTGCTTCCTGTGGAAGGAAATCTAAGGAGAAATGAGTTTTGTGTATGAAAACAGAGGACACTTTTTTATTTGCAGAGCACCGCACATTAATGAAAACACTGATAAGAAAAGCTACTGCCTGGAAGAGACTGTGATAAACTGCAACATAAACAACCTTCCAATACAAACTGCTGAAATTAAATTGAACTACAGTCAAGTTATAAAGACTGAGGACTTTATGAAGAGGATTAATAACTTACTTTCTGACTTTATGTGCAGGTAGCTTGTGTCTGCCCAGCAGAGCCACCAGAACACCAAAAGCATTGGGGACAAACAGACTGGAGATACTATGGCCTTATGTATGAGAGCGAGAAGCTTCCCTAACAGAACAGAAAGTGTGCTTCTCTGAATATTTTGGTTTTGTTAACAAGCTAAAACTTCTGTTCATACTGTAACTTCCCATATATCACAATGAGTACGTAATAAATTCACCTCTGAGAAAGTGATGTCACTCTTGCTAGAATGAAATTAACTGAATGTCTTTAAAAAGTACATAAAATGTAAGCTCCATCTGTGCTCACACTATGCACTGATCCTTTCACTGTTGTTTCTTTAGCAATTCTATCAGTAGCTTATGTAGAAAAATAACATCAAAAGTAGTTAACTAGCCAAACCACAAATACCATCTCTTCCTGTCTGGTAATGAGAGCTAATTGCATTATTATTAGTTACTATTTTTCACTTAACTTACCAATTCCCTTTAGTGAATTTCCTTTTTTTTTCTTCTGTAAATGCCACTTCCTTCACCTGCTAGAATCAGAGTAGGCAGCATCACACGGCATGTCAAATTACTATAACCTTCCAGCAACAAATCACCAAGTTTGAAAATCTTCTTATTTTATTAACAATAAAAGACAGCAACTTCTTTTCACAAAACCTGTTTTCTTTGTAACCAAGTTTAAAAATAAATTTAATAGTTGTAACATTAAAAAAAAAAAAAAGAAATCTTTCAAGGTTAGGATTAATGATGTAATTCTTGATGACAATTTGCCAAAAACAGATGAACGTACACAACAGGAACAAATTACACTGCACATTTACAATTCAGAATTTTCTGTGTTTCCTACTGAAATTTAATTGCTGCAATGATGTGTAACAGCTTTTTACCAGTACAGTTATGAGACAGGAAACTGAGAATACTGTGCTGAAAAGAAATTTAAAAGTGGAGGAGGAAAATCTTAGCAAAAAGTGGGGTTTTGCATGTGTGAGAATTTGCCTGTCAAAGTAGACATGATATGTAGAATCTGGTAAAAGAACAAAGTAAATTACCATACAGCTATGATCTCTGAAAAATAACCTCAGCCTACCTAAACAGGTTTGACATGTTTCTACTCCAAATCATCTTTTTGTAAACTGCTTATCAAGCACGTACTGCAGCTACGTGTTATAAAATCGGTTTTTGTTTCTAGGTCTCTGCTCAAAAACCACCGAGGGATGAAATGCAATAAATGTCCCACTGAAATTACCTGAACAATATAATTTTTAAAAACTGATAGAATTAAGATCTGAAAAAGCAGCAGCTTTTTGAGATCCCCACTAACATAAACACACCTAAACTTACTTTATGCAGTTATTCATATGTTAGGATTAGCTAAGGCTTACTTGATCTTTTCCTTTTATTTTCCTGTGGGAATTGCTAGTCCCGTTAGCTGGAAGGTGCACTGGGGAAGTCTTGTACCAGGTATTCTCAAACCAAACCAGTACAACTTTTGAGTCTGTATGGGTGATACTAAGCAAGAGTAAGTCCAGGAAACTATGAGCCTGTTTTCTTTTACTGCTGAAATGTGATGTGATTACAGAAATGTAAGACAGTCTCCTCACTTCTTACTTGTAGTAAGAGTGCTCTGCCTGGGAAATTTGATTGGGAAAAGTACTCAGACAGCAGTTTAGTCATAATTACTGTAACTTGCACAGCATGGAGGATGCATAAGGTGGAGTGGTTGGAACAGAAGACCAGACCGTGGGGTTTATTCCTGATCGTGACACTGCTTGCAATGTGAACCTGAAAGGTTGCTTAACCTCTACGATTTAGCTTCCCCTACAAAGTGAAAGTAAGTCTGTGGTTTTCCATGCAGCTAAACAAAGGTACTGCCTTGCTGTAGAAACCCCATGCTGACTGTATTGCCTTACCCATCTTTAATCTTCCCCAGTTTTACAGTACGTAAGGAAATCTGACAAAAAGGAACAAAAATTACATTGCTAATTTAGGTGGTTCTTAGTTTTATACACACACCCAAGCTGGAATTCTTATAAAACATAATTTTCTTAATTCTTTATCATCTCAACTCATATGTTCCTTTCCTAAGCTCAATAAAAGGTTGTAAAATGCGGTGCAGCAATGTTATCAAGGAAGAGAAAAAGAACAAATTCCAACGTAAGTACCACTGGCAGAAGGAAGGGAAATAATGGGTCATACTTCTGCTTTTTGTCAAGACAAAACAGAAAAGGAAATAAATCAAGGAACTCAAGTGCAAGATAAGAGGTGGCAGCATATGGCACTTGGCAGAGGCTCTTGACCCTCCCCAGGTGGGGAATTCAGAAGCCAAACAGATGGTTATTTCAGTAGAGGGCACCAGAACAACAAATATGTGGTAGTGACTTGGATTTGCTCTGCCCAGTAAATATTAAATCTCTGATATCCTCACAGCCTCCAAGTGGGTCTGCATTCCTGTTACACTGCAAATTCTTGTACTTTATAATGCTTCAAAGTTTTTGTCACTCTAAAGAGATGTTGCTGAATGACACTGGAAGCTCTGGGATTAATGCAAACCAGGCAATTACATGGAAGCAGAAAGGCAGGAAGGAGTGCCATGAGAATCTGTGGCACATACGACGACGTCAGCATATTGCATCCCTAAATGCCAGTGGGGCAAGGAGGAAAATGAGATGGGACAGTTAAGTGAAACTTTTAATGAGAAACCATCAAAGGGGAAGTTTCTTACCTTCCTTATAATTTCTTCTTTTTCACAGCAACTGAAGCCACAGGATATCTTTATACAGATTTTTTGCCTTCCTAGCAACCTGAAAACATAAGTGTTAATATTCTGCAAAGCTATTATGTGTAGCATCAAATAACTGCAAAAAGTTTTACAAATTTTTAAAGAAATCTGATAATGTTTGGTGGGTTATACAGCATTATTTGCTTGTGCAAACTGAATGGTTGAGAGAGAAGCATTCATGGAGGAACTTTACACTCATGCACTTCACATTCCTTTACATCATTCAAGCTTCTGTTGTATAAAGGAATCTAAACCTTAGAGGTTATGGTCGAGATACTGAATATATCCTTCTTTATTTTGCTATCATCCTCTTATTCTTTTAAAATAAGCATATATAACTAGTTCTAAAAGTTGCATCTGAATTACATGAGCTTGGATGATATTCAGCATACTCTTTAATGAGCATTGGGTTTTTTCACAGTTACTTGGTTAGGTGGATATGCTTCAGTCTTCTGCTTTTGTCAGTGGAATTTTAGGTGTTGTTAATGTGACAGTCAAGTACACAAAAGTGCTAAAGACTTTATTTTTTGTTGTCTTTTGTTTTATACTATATATGCCAGAATCATGGCTGTGTGAAATAACAAGGACATTTTTTGAAATGCTTGCAGACAGCTGGAAAAATATTTAATTCTTGCCTTTCATTCTGAGTATCATAGGTTTCAAAATGAGAAATTTTCCATTATTATCAGCTTTACAGGTCACGCAGATAACTAAAATAGCAAACTGAAACATTGCCAACACATTAAAAAAATAAAATCTTTCTTTTTCTGCAGACAGTTATTCTGTTACCACAGTTTTAGATGCAAAAAGTAATATAAAAATTGAATCATGACAGTAACACTGGTATTTTACCTATTTCTCTCAGTCATACAGACTAATACGGGGATTCATTACTAAGGTATGAACTGAAGAGCATTACTAGGGTGGCCACAAATGTAAAATTCTAGAACTATGCCTACACATTATCCCCTTTTGGAAGGAAAAAAAAGAAGGAATGGAAAATGGAGATGGTATGTTGTAGAATCAAAACTAATTCCTGTGGATTTTTAAAGACATGAAAGAAAGACAAAAAAAAAAATGGAAATAAATTACACCAGATTTAATAATAAGCTGAAAAGAGATATGAAAAGAGTAATCCTAAAAGCAAATACTGTTTTGTGTTTCATATGCTAAGCAGTGTGTCATGCAGGAAGAAATGCTGCATAACTGGAGAAAGCAGACATTAAAAGTAACCTAGGTATCTAGTAGGATCAGTTCCCAAAGAGAGAAGATGGTCATCTACAAATTCTGAATACTTTTATTCTGGATTATGAGTTAAAAAAAAAAACAAAACCTATTTTGAGTTTGAAAGTACTCATCCTTGCAATATTACTTAATAAGAACCACAGGTCATCTCAGAAACCACTTCTTTAAATTTAAACAATACAGTACTGTGGTAAACTATGCTGTAATACTGAAAACTGTTGTTAGCAAGTAAATACTGGTAAGAGAATTTCCTAAGTGGTAAAAGAATTAAATGCTGAGGGAAAAGATACACTACCTGAAAAAGAAAACCTTTCAGCAATATAGGAACCATACACAGGAACCAAGTATAGGACGTGGTGGAAGTCAGACCAGACTGAACAAAACACCAGAATGATGTACTGTGTACAATCACCTGCTATAAACTAGGAAGCAAAAGGATGTCCTCAGGCCTTGATCATTCCCAGTTTCTGAGACTTTAAACAAAGGTTGCAGAGAGCACTTACCATTTTTAGCTCCTAGTGCTGTCTTCTGTGTCGGAACAGGAAACAAATAACTTCAATAAAGTCCACTTTTCTAGGAGTAACCTTTAGGAGTCTGCAAAAGATGGCAATTGCCAATTGAAAATCTTCTGTGGTATGTAGTTTTAAATTAGAATAATAGGATGAAGATGATAATTAAATTTATCTAGAATAATGTGCAGAGATACTACTTAGTAGTTCATTTCCAAGAGGGAAGACTAATTAGATAGGAGTATAATGATTCAGATTTGATTTTTTTTAAAACAAACTACACTGCAATTTGACAATTGGTTATGTGAAAAACTGTGCTTCAGGACAAAGACTCTTACATAATTTATACAGTCATTAAGAACAAGTGGTATTAATGTTTCATTGGGGCATTGTAGGAAGTATTAAAAAGCCAATATAATGATAAAAATTTAATAATGTACTAATCTGTGATAATCTCTGATTTCCAAATCTGGCTAACTATGATATTCTTGCTTAAATCATTCATTCAGATATTTTATTGTGTAATGACAGTACTAAAGATTCTGATGCTTACAAACATTGACTGTTTTAGATTTCTGTTTGCAGACTCTAAATCTTTCCTGTTAATCTCCTTGAATTAAAATAAAACAGCTATAATACTTAAGATTTGCACTTCCATGTTAAACTTCCCAATTTACACTTACTTTGTAAATCATAGTAAGTTAAATGTGGTCTTTGCAAAAATCTTAGCCTTCTGTGTTCATAAGACCCCAAATACCTGTGAATATGGCAAGAAAACTGTTTTCAGAAATTTATTTAGTAGCTGTTCTTAATATTTTATTCAAGCACTAAACCTCGATAAGCATTAAACTTAATAGTCTTGGTGGAAAAGACTAAATAAGAGACAATTTCTTTAGCAAAACTGAGACAAATAATACATTTAGCTACTATCACCAGATTTCTTGTGACATTAACATGCAAAGCTGTCTGCAATCAATAAGAGAATCAGAAACAGGAGGTGAAGATTAAACTCTCCCCACATAGATTTTCCCTCACATCCAGGAGTTCAGCTGTTACTTGTTTCTGTCTGCATGTCCTGACCCAGCTTCCTTTTGCAGTTTGCTTCTCAAGTGCCTGGCTCTGGGCCTGGTTACTTCTGACCTGACATTGCACTATTTTAATGCAATCTCAAGGTCACATAATCCTCTGCAATTCGGATGCTGAGCTGATAATACAGTGCATGTTCCTTACAGTGTCACAAAGTGTTTAGAAGTGCAGTGATTCCATATGCAGCATCCTGCACATTGACCTCACACCAGCATTAATCCTGAATAGCCTCCAGCTGGGCATATACATCATAAAATATCTGGGGAATAGGGTGGGACCACCAAACCCCATTTTTGTTGTTAAATTTGGAAATAAGTTTGGATACATTTCCTTAGTATTTTAGGCCACAGTTCATCTTCTAATAAAACGGGAATTAATTTGATGCTATCTTGAAATATCATGATGTTAAATAAGTGGTTCTCAAACCATTTTAAAACAATCAGTATGTTCTAACTAAATGCAGTAAGTCATCATTAATGCTTGTAATACTTTTATAACAATTTAAAAATTTCTTCTGTAGCCCAACTGTAATTCAGCTACTGTGTGATACAGGAAGGCTTGTGGGGAATCAATGCATCTTACCTGCGGTATTGTTTGAGGGTGAATTAAATGTGTCCTGCAGCAAAGAAAGCAATGGGGGAACCTTCTCCTGCATCTTCCCTTGGGCCTGGTGAGCAAAGCAACAGGGTTCATGCCTTGCACAGCAACTTAAGTGGTAACAGCATTCATTTGTGGGGTTTTTTCCCCCTCTCAGTAAGAAAATAAACCATCTTCTAAGCTCTAAGGTTTGATGGCATAAGGCAATCACAGCGGGGAAGAGGAGAAACACAGTGTACCCAGAAAAGATGAGCTTCAAACCCCCATCTGCTGTGAGGGCTGAGGGAGAAAAAATGGCGGGCGGGGAGCTGAGGGAGGCTCCGAGCACACAGAGAGCTCCTCACGCTACATTTAGCTTATGAAGAGCCACTACCACGACCCCGTGGCCTCACTACGCCCACAGTTATCACTGGCGACGAGAAAATGAGGTAAAAGAGCGAAAAACCCACCCAAAAGGTAAAGGAGGGCAGTGGGGAGCACGCACCATCCCTGACAGAAACCCGCGACGCTCTCTCCACAGCGGGTGACAGCACCCCCGCCCGACAGCATAGCTCCGAACCCTCCTGGTTCGCCAGGCTGTGACTCGGCTTTTTCTCCCGGTC
>NW_010288661.1:1514-13565 GCF_000700745.2 Antrostomus carolinensis | reverse complement strand
CGGTGCCTCGGCATGGCCGGGTTATAAAGTGGAAGCTGAGTTTGAGTGGTTATTGCAGCTCGTCTCCCACCTGAGCGGGTTTGTGTTTTGGTTTTCGTTTCTCCAAATGCACGTTCATGGTGTGTGTGAGACTCCCTAGAGCCATGAGTCTGGTCTGCGTTGGGCTTGGGAGGTGTATGGCAAGGCCAGTGGTTAGACCTGCTCTCAGATGAACTTGGCTCAAAGATCTGCTTGGACTAACAAGCAAACAAGAGTGAGTGAAGTACTCGTGAGCAGGAGTTGAGAGAACTTTCTAAGTCTTCCCACTGTAAGTGCTCGTGACTTTAAATTGGCTCTTGGAGTGCTGGCACATACCTCTGAATTACAGGGATGCTTTCAGGAGTGTAAGAGGGTGCACAGGATCGTAGTGAACTTCTCAATCAGTGTTTACATTTTTATAGCAGTGTAATTCCCAAGTGCTTGTTGAAATGCCTGAGGGGCTGTTGTATCTCCTGTTAATCCTTTATCTGTTTTAAAGACAGTTTTAGAAAAATAATGTGTTTCAGCAATAGAAATCAACTTCATTTTGCACTGATTTGAATGTATATTTAATTGATACATAATCCATGCCACCTGGTAGTTCTGTAGTGAAAAGTTTCCTACCACAGTTGGTAAGATGCCTGGACTAAAGGAGGCAGGGAAGGGTGTTTGGCTCTGGAGATGTGCTTGGGAGCTGCAATAAATGATGTGACCTCTTAGCAGGATCACAGATTGGCTCCAGAATCCCTCTGGGCCTTGTGAATGCTGTCCTGAAAGAGCTGTGGTAAGCCAGAGCATTGGTCTTCATATAGTGGTGCTGGTGGCAGAGCTGGAGGCAGCATAATGTGCTAGAGGCTCAAGAACAGGCTAAAACCAGTGAATATAGCTGTGACTGGCAGTAAGTTGGGCATTGAAAGCCCAACTCAAAGTAGCTAACTCACTGCTCTTGAAGCTCAGAGTTTGTTTTGGTATTTTTGAGTTGGTGATCTGTCAAAATAGTTTAAAAAGCACATGTGTCCAGTTGGTCAGTGTTCTGCTTGGGTTGGCCAGTGCCTTTAGCAGTGTGCCGAGCAGCACCTGCTCAGCTAGGAAGAGAAATCCCGTTTGTTACGGGGTTGTTGGAGATGCAGTTGGGCGTGGATGTTTGAGGTAATGCTTGTTACTCTTGAGGAAGGCACTGCAGGATCTTTCATGATGCAGGAGGTGCCTAGTTTGTGCTGTGTTGAGATGCTGTTGGTAACTTCAGCTTTCCCTGTGTGCAAAGGAAAGTCTGCCTGGCAGGGTCCTGTCTCGGCGCTTGCAGGATTTGCATGTAGCCCTCGGGGTTTCCCAGAATGTTTGGTTTTTGAGAGAGAAAGGGGAACAATAATAAAGTAAGAAATTAGGGAAAAATGTCTTTCAATTTAAACTAAAATGAGAGGAGCAACTGTAGAGCTTGTGAAAAGCAGCTGGTTCTGGCTAAGACAGATATTGGACATCATAAACTTAATTGTGTGGAAAATCTACTTAGTGTTCTCTAGGGATCACAAGCACATGATTGTGCTTTTAAAGGGTCGGTGTATTTAAGCTTACAGGAACTGAAACTTCCAGTGAGTCTAGAAAAATAGATGGAAGCTTTAGATAACACAATGATAACAACATTATTGCTACACTGCTTGTCACTGTACCACCCCAAATAAAAACAAATGAGCTCTGTTCATTCTCCCTCTCTTTCTGAGCTCCAGTGTGGGAGTTGCCATTGGAATTGCACACCCAGCTGTGAGAGCACAATAAATTTGTCAGGATTAATAATTTAGTGTGAGTTTCTGGGGGGGAAAAAAAGAGGGTAGGAGGAAAGATGAACAGCTAAAAAGGTCTTTGAGCCCTGGACTATAGGGATTGGTAACAGCACGTTGGCTTATAGACATTTAAGTTAAATAATACGATGAAAGTGGCTGGGGGAGAGAGAAATCCCACAGCTGGGGAAGAATCTCTTTGGATGTGACTATGGATATAATATGTGGATGAAGGGGGGAGGGGAACCTTTGCAGAAATAGAGACAGAAAGCTCTGGAGGTGTCTACTGGAGGTTAGGAACTCTCCCTTCATCCCTTCTGCAGTTCTGGGAGCCTGCCTCTGGCGTGTGGTGTCAGGCTGGGCTCCAGCCACTTTCAGTTCCTGAACTCCTTTGTGTTCCCTTCAGTGGTGAGCTGTGTAGCAGTGGTGTTGCTGTCAGTGTGGTACAGGCAGTGCTTGTGTCTGTTGTGGTAAGTGCACGAGCAGTTTCAGTGGGGATTTAAAAGAAAGAAGAAATACAGTCAGTTCTGTGCTCCCAGCCGTGGTCGCCGTGCGAGCGGGGCTGCTGAGCCGGCTGCGTGCAGGCTGCCTGAGGAGCAGCAGCTGCAAACAGGGCTGTGCTTCACTTGCATAGTAAACAGGGCAGCAGAATGTTTGAATAGGCTCCGAACTGGCTTTTGGAAGTGTTCACACAAGAGGTCTTGGTGTTGATGTTTTGTATCTGGATCACTGAACCGTCTCCTTAGGAAACCTGCTGAGCGTTTGTTTGCACCTTGAGTGCTGCTTGTGCCGGCAGATGCATCAGACAGACTTTAATTGAGAGATTTGTGCCTTGCCCTCTCCACAGAAACTGTGCTACGATTCCACAGTCCCTGTTTCTCCTCCTTTCCTTCCTAGCCCTCCCTCATATTTTTTGGCTTGAAACCTTGTTGTCCTTGATGCTGTTCTTTCCCTGATGTTCCAAGAAGGGTGGAAGAGAAATTCCATGTTTCTCCTGAGTAGCAGAAAATGTGCCTTGGCTGTGAATGTAGATTTGTCCTTCTCGGGGTTTGTTTTGAATTTTTGCACAAAATCAGTCTTGAAAAATTCCCTTTTAGCTCCGTGCGTGTGCACAAGATGCACGGGATGAATATGGGATGTCTCTAACAGCAGGTGTTACTGGCTGTGGATGGTGTCGTGCTGATCTTGGAGCACTGAGAATTTTTCTCGTATTTGTATGAATATTTTTCTCATGTTGAGTGAATCCTATTGTCAGGTTCAAATGTCATGGATGTTTTTGGAGAGAAAAAGGTAGCATCTGCCTGCCTTTGAGTCTGTGGAAGCTTGCACTTCAAGCATGAAGTGAATGTGTGCTGAATAGAAGAGGAGCAAATGATAGCTGGCTAAAGCATGTGTGACATCCCTGGGAGCTCTGCTGGCACAGCCAGGCAGCAGCGTGGCTCTCGCGTGGTTGAATGAAGTTACAAGGTACTAATTGACAAGCGGATTAAGAGAGACTGTCCCAGCGAGTCCGGCCAGAAAGTAAAACCCTGGTGTTCCAAATAGGTGAAATAATAAGACTAATCTAAGGAAGGAATCCATATCCAGAGCATCTTAATGCAGCTTTAGTTCTTCCCTGCCCTAGTCAGGAGTTTCTTGAGCGCTTTTTTGCTTGTCTGACAGGTAGTGGAACGTATTCGGGTGAGACTTGGGTGAAATGTTTGGACTGAAGTTTCCTTGTCTCTCTCCCAGCCTGTGCCAACAGCGCTGGCTCAGGTTGACCGTGAAAAGATCTACCAGTGGATCAATGAGCTGTCCAGCCCTGAGACACGGGAGAACGCGCTGCTGGAGCTGAGCAAGAAGCGCGAGTCTGTGCCTGACCTTGCCCCGATGCTGTGGCACTCGTTTGGCACGATCGCAGCTCTCCTTCAGGTGGGTGGGACTTTATTCCATGGTGCAGCACCAGCACGTTGCAGGGCTTCTGCGTCCCTGGGGCAGATGTGGGCTGGTGCTGCTGGTGTCTCTTACTGCTGTTGCTGGGAGTATGACCTGTGCTGGATCATGTGCTGAGGGGAGCAGATGTGGGAAGCCCGTTTGCCATTAATTATCTCTAGCGAGGCGGAGTGTGCAGAGACTGCAAGATTTTTAATTAGACAGCTTACATAGCTGGAAGGTGAACAGGCAAGTTCTTGAGTGTGTGAGCTCCCTGTGGATCTTGTCCTGCATAGCAGAGCCACAACAGTCATACTCCTAAGATCTCTGATTTGTTTTGCATGAGCTTGAGCACTTCCTGGTCAGAAGGTTACCCTTGCAAGGAGCCCCCTGGAAGGGAAGCACGAAAATGCTGCTCAGTGCTCCAGAGATCCTCGCAAGGGAATGTACCTGCATTTCGTGTGAAACCAAGCTGGTCAGTTTATCTCTGGGAAAGCTACTCTACAGCTGATAACTGGCTATCTCTCAGTGCCAAATCTAGTAATTTCTTTTGAAGAAGGAAAGAAAAGAGTGCAGGATTGTCAGTGTCAAAACTGTTCTTGGAGTGGCCACGAAACAAGTGAAGAAAATGAGAAGGGAGCTGTAGTTGGAAGCAGGCGGATTTCTGAATGGGATTTCTTGCCTTCAGCTGTTTCCCCTGCGTTGAGTTAGGAGAGTACCAGCAGCCACAGTACGAATAGAGTGGGTGTGCTCTGCCTCTAGGCATGGGAACAACACTCCTCTTCAACCTGGAAGTTCAAAACAAAGCAATTTCTATGCTAGTAAAGAGCCAGGAAACCAAAGGAACCCCTTTTTACTGAAGTTAAGGTTTGAGTGCATTCCTGTGACTCCTTGTTAAATTAACTCTGGCCCAGCTCTGCTCTTGCCTGGGCAGCCTGGTGGCTGCCATGTAAATTCAGAGTGATGCCTGGTGAAAGCAGACTGCCATCTCCTGTCACCATAGTTCCTTGCTGGACAAGTGCTTTGCTGCAGCTTTCCTCATGTTTTTCTCTGTTTAACTTTTCTTCATCTGTTAATTTTTAGGAAATTGTAAATATTTATCCATCAATCAACCCTCCAACTTTGACAGCCCATCAGTCCAACAGAGTCTGCAATGCTTTAGCTCTACTACAGTGTGTTGCGTCACATCCTGAAACCAGGTAAGCGTTTCCAAGTGCATCAGTTTTCTGAGGAGTTGATGTTGACAGCTCACCTTGTCTGTTTGACTCCAGAAGCACATAAGCTCCTTTCTTCCTTTTTTTACCAAGAAAAGTGGAACAGAGGACAGAGCTGCAAGCTGCCTGCTGCTTTCACTTGTTTGCACACATCAGGGCGACTGCTTTATGGTGGTCCTACATGCATTGCATTCCCTGGATCATCCTGAGATCCTGCAAATTCCCAAAACACTTGGTTGTGGCAGCTTCTGGGAGCTCAGCCAGAGCTAAGGGTGCCTTTGTGCTCAGTGCTGTGTGCAGGATCCTTGTTTTAATGAGCTTACACTTATTTAGACTAGCAGCTTACAGTTACTTAGACCAGCTGTCCAAAGGGTGGAATGAGCAGGACTGCCCTTCCCAGAGACCGTGTGTGGCAAGGGAGCAATAGCAGAGCTGTGTCTGGAGTCCTCAGCCTCTGCCTGACTTCAGGTTTTCACAAACAATCTCTGTGCAGCCCATGTCAGCAGGGGAAAAGATGATGTTGTTCCAGCCAAAATCAATAGCTAAAATTCAGCAGAAAATTACCCCGAGGTCCATGATGTCGTGCTCCTGTTGCTGCTGAGAAGAAAGTAGCTGAAGTTGTTTTGCAGCTGCTGCAAAGTAGCGTTAAACAGGAACCCTCCACGAGATGATAACCAAAGGAAAAAAGGTAGTTTTACACCAGACACCTTTACATGTGAAGTTTGAAAACTGTAAATAGAGGGAGAATTTTGGATGATTGTGCAAGAGGTGCAAGAGAGCTTCCCTCTGCTAGCAGAGCAATCTCCAGGTTTCTCCCTGCAGTCTGCATTTTTCACCACTGTCAGAAGGCAGTGTGAGGACTCTTGGGGAATGGTGGCTGTGCACATTTGAACCATGGTGGCGCCTAGAAATCAGCCAGTCTGGATTTCTGTCATGCAGGGGCTTTGCATGTGCATTGTGGCTGACTGTCCCTGCCCATGGGTGCCTGCAAGGTGAAATGCAACAGTGGATGAACAAAGCAGAGGGTCTAGGTGGCAGGAAGAGGTAATAAAAACAACAGGACGTGCTCTGTTCCTGGTCAACTGGAAGCAGCGATGCGGGTCACTGACAATTTAGGTGTTAGGTTTTGTGCTGCACCCAGTGCAAAATTTACTTCATCCCTTTCCATCAGAGCACGAGCTGTTACCCTCTTTTAAGGAGCAGCAGCAATGGTGTCTGTCAGGAATAGTCTGAGGCTCTGCATGGTAGCGCTGGATTGTGTGCTTGCTTTGTTTTCCTTGTCTCTGATGTTGGGTGTTCTCCCTTTCCTACAGGTCAGCTTTTCTGGCAGCTCACATCCCTCTCTTCCTGTATCCCTTCTTGCACACAGTTAGCAAGACACGGCCATTTGAGTACCTGCGGCTGACGAGCCTCGGAGTGATCGGTAAGCAGCCAGGGTAGTGCTGGATGGACTCAGGCACTGGTTTCTTACTGAGTTGGTTACAGTTTATGCTGTGAGTATAGAGACCTGCACAACCAAAATCACAAGTCTCTTTTTATTGGGATCTTCTGAGTCCTGTAGTATTAGCAGGAGGAGCTGCTCCTTTTCCATCAGTTGTGGAGGCAGGTTCCCCTTAGTGTGTGAGAACTGGGCTTTTCACTTATAAGAAAACACTGAAGTCTGGGTGCGTTGCCAGAAGTAGTTTTCCCATGAGCACCTGCAGGCTTGTTGTGCCTTCATCCTCAGCCCAACCAGCTAGACACTGGGGTTGGTGAGTGCAGACTGAGCTTTCCTTGGGTTTTTGTCATTGCTTGACTTGGGTGTATTTGCCCTGTTTTCCCCTTATCCTGTTTTTTTATCTTCTTTCTGCCCAAAGCATTTCTCTCTCAATGCATAAAGTAAGTGGGTCTTAAAATGCATTTCTTCTTCCCAGAGGTTGCTATGGGTGGCATGATCCTCCTGTGTTTGTGTTACCACTGGGGGAGAGCCAGAATGCATCCCCTTTCTGAAAAACAAACAACCCCCAAACCCAGCTTGATTAGTTTTATGCTGCCAAAACAATTTCTTCTCCAGCCATGTGCTGCAGCGTATTTAGGACGACAATTGCTCTACCTGCCATTCAGAGTTAGTGATTCCTGGGGAGGATGCAGCCCAGGCCCTCTTTGAAAGGTGAGATTTTTTTGAGGCAATTTATCATTTACTGATTTTGGGTTTTGTTTTTCCTTCAAGGGGCCTTGGTGAAAACTGATGAGCAAGAAGTGATAAATTTCTTGTTGACAACAGAAATTATCCCCCTGTGCTTACGCATTATGGAGTCTGGCAGTGAACTCTCCAAAACGGTACCTACTCTTTGTGTCTTAATTAAGACTTCTTGTTGTTTATCTCTGACCAGACAGCCAGAAACCTGCAGAGTTGGCTTGTGTCCTGTTGTAAATGGTGGGGCAACTCTGTGTGGAGTTTATTCCTCCCCAGAAAAGAAACAAACCAAACCCACCAAACTAAGCTGGAGTTCCTGAGCTTGGTAGTTTTGCTGGGAAAGATCTTGCTGCTCTCAACATCCACTTCATCCTTTGCAGCCCTGCAGAGTAACTTTCAGGCCTGAGCTGGATCAACTTTCCTTGCCCTGAGAGAACAGATGCTGTAGCTACACAGGGCAGAGGTTGGGCAGCAGCTGTTAGTGGTGGTTATGGGAACGTTCCTTGCACAGGACTGGTTTGTTGTCCCCTTTGATCAGGGTCCCCTTTCCCTCACGAGCTCAGATCTGTGGTCAGACTGGTCTCATGGCCCAGGTAGGCTGGCCGCAGGTTTTAGTCTGTGCGTGCTTCTCTGGTGAAGGCTGCTGACATAGCTGGCTGAGGTTCTTCAAGAAGTCACGTGTCTCACGATGAATTGGTAACGCTCAAGATGAAAACCAAAATCAGCTTGCTGTCTAGATGGCAGAGCTGAGGGACAGATCCTTCTCCTGCCTCTTGCTCTGTGACCAGAGTAGTGGGGCCATAATCCTGAGGCTGTCCTGAGCAGCCCGGCAGTAGTTCCTGTCTTATGCAACCTGCCTCCAGTCATCTTGTACACACTGCTGTGTGTCCAGCTCTTTTCTTTAGCAGAGATGCCAAGCATTGTGTAGTGTCCTGCATTTTCTTTTGGCTTTAAATTTTCACCAAGTGAAGCATTTGCTGCCTGCTGAAAGGCCTTTCAGCTCTGGGACTGCCTTGAAAAGACCACAGCACAAAGGCTGTCCCTTTTCAGGACAGATAAGTTGTTTATATGCTTTCTTTTCTGCTTTCTCCCCACTCTAGGTTGCCACGTTTATTCTTCAGAAAATCCTCCTGGATGACACAGGGCTGGCATATATCTGTCAGACCTACGAGCGGTTTTCCCATGTTGCCATGATACTGGTAAGGTTATTTGTTTCCTCTCTTTAAAAAAAAAAACAAAAAAAAAACCCTGCTCTAGCAGCCAGCTTCTTCAGCAGCTACTTTTCTGTTCTCTGGCTGGAGCACAGGATGAGGGAGGCAAATCATTTTTGGGCTTATTGCTTGTGACACTGGAGCTCTCTGCTTCCGCGTGTTTCCTCTGCATATATCTGTGATTTGCATGTCAAGAGAACACATATTAGTTGTAATATGCTAAGTCCTCAAGAGTAACTGGGTAAACATCTCCAGAGGGGAAAAAAAAGTGTCAGGGTTGTTGGTTGGGTGTGAATTGATTTAATTTTATGTAAGGAGATGGCAGGGCTCAGACCACTGGTCAGTTTCCCATGTCTGTCTCCCACGACAAGGTGAAGAAGCAGCAGGCTGAGCGAAGGTAAGAGCAGGGCAAGCGTGTATGATACGTGCCCTTGTAACAGTCTCGCAGCTGCCAGCTACTTTCAGCTTTGGATTTCTGGGACCAGTTGTGTGTTTTCTATGCAGTAACCCCCAGTGTTTGTCCTACCACCTAGAACCCGTGGAAGCTTTTTGCATCCACAGTGTCCTTTACCAGCGTGTTCCATGGATTCCCTGTTTGCAGGCTGGAAGGCCAACCTCTTTTTTTTCTTTTTTCTCTTTGAGCCTGGCTCCTACGAGCTGCTGCTTGTGGCTTTAATTCTTGTGTTGGAACACAGAGAGAGCAGACAATTTTTGTCCGTTCCCTGTGAAGATGATGTTTGAGTACTCATAATTTGTTCATCCCAGGAGTAAGAGCCCCAACTTGAGCTTCATTATTTTGAGCTTGCTGAGGGGAATACACGTCTGCCCTGGAACAGCTATTGTCCTGCTTTTGTGTTCGGTTGGTTGGTTGCTTGCTTTTTAAAGAGCAGTCTCAGGAGAAGAAAATGAAGCATTTAGTTAAACACTTTGCAGTGCCGGTTCTCTGCCTAAATGTTGCTGCTTTCATTGGGAATATTTATTTGTCTGTTTTCCCAAAAGTAAAGAAAATGTTATCTCCTAATTCACCCACAAACAGCAAGATAGGAACGATTGTGAGCTGATGTCCATGGTATCCAGTGTGACGTGATTTTTGCACTCAGGAAAAGGATTGGCTTTGATGAAAGTACATCTGGCTTGGGGGCAAAGTGGAGGATGAATTATAAACCCTTGGGTAGAGAAGGGAAGGAGACTAAGGAAGAATCTGTAGCTGGGAAGGTTACGAACATGGAAGGATGTGGGCATGTAAAGCTGTGTTACATGTAAGAAGTCCTGTCCGTGGTATAATCCCACCACTGGGTGAAGCACTGACATGATTATTATTCCATAGCACTATGGAGAAAGATGAAAATGTTTGGAGACATTTCTGTTCTCTGTTTCAAAAATTGGGACAGTGTGCTCCTGTCTAAGGGTGATGATTTACTTCCTTGTCTGCTGATAACTGAGTGAGCTGTTACACAAGTATTAGATGCTTTTAAAAAAGCGAGGTAGTATTTCCCATCCAGGAGCTGTCTGAGGAGCTCTCTGACTTGTTGTTTATTTCTAAGAAATACTGGTGTCCCGGGGAATTACTGAAAACAGGAAGCTTGCAAAAGGGCAGATGAAGGGAACCTGCTAATTGCTAAATGCCTGAATATCCAAATCCAGGTGAATTTGGCTAATGGGGAAAATGGTTAGTGCCAACCAGTGTAATTTTACAGGGAAAAAAAGACAGAACTTGTTGGGCAGATTTGATTGACTCCTAACTATGAGGAAGCAGACAGTTAAATTCCTTCAAAGCAGGTGTGTGGAGGCATCCACACTGTTCACTGGGCTGGGTGCATTCACAGGTGCAGCCGTGTGCAAAGTCCTGCAGGGTGTGAGAAATGGAGGCTGGGCCAGGGAGATCTGTCCTGGTCTTGCTTCCCAGAAATGGCTTGACGAGGGACGTAGCAGAGGGAGAAAATACAACTCCTGTGTGTGTGATAAGACCAGATGTGGATCTCAGTACATGTGGTACTTCAGCAGAGCTTCCCAGGCTATTGTTAATGGTTTAAAAGGCCGTTGAAATGAAGGCAGCATGGAGGAGAACAAGGGAGTGTTACGGAGCTTGGGAACACACCTCACCTCAGGGTGACTCAGCCTGAGCTTATCAAAGGGACACACTGGGGTACATTCATCTCCCTCCAGGAGGTGAAACCCCAGGTTCTCTTTTATCTAGCAGAGAGGTGGACAGCTAAGCAGTCCTGGGGAGGTGAAAAACAAACAGAGATGAGGCAAGCTTTCCCCAGGCTGCTAGGAGAATCCTCTCCAAGTTGTGGCCAGCTGCTCTTCACAAAATCACCTTGGCAAGCAGAGTGGCAGGCTGTGTGCAGGGGTATCTAGGTGGGCTGTGATGCCTGGGAAGCCAAAGTGAGTGATTTAATGGTCTTTCCCAGTCTCTGCTGATTGTGAAGCTGTTCTTACAAAGAATTTAACTGGTGGCACTGGCCTCTGTCAAACAGGGTAAAATGGTCCTGCAGCTCTCCAAGGAGCCGTCGGCACGGCTGCTGAAACACGTTGTCCGCTGCTACCTTCGCCTTTCCGATAACCCCAGGTAAACATTTTAGGAGTTTGGGCAGGGGCTTTTCCTGCTCCCTTGGAAGTGCAGCTCTTCTCCAGAGCACCCACTCGAGGAGAGTCCGGGTTCCTTGTCTGTCCTTACGTCAGCCTTAGCTCGGTGTGGAAAATGGGTGGGTTTTTTGGTTGGTGTGTTTGGTTTTTTCACTGCTAGTCCCAGGAGCCTTTATGTTACGTGGGAGAAACAGGGACTGTTTGGGGCTTGTGCAGATTCAAGCTGTGCAGGTTACAACTGCCTGAGCTCAAATGTAGCTTAAACGAGGTACGAGGGAGGGACTGAGGTGGAAAGTACGCCATGCTCTTTCTTCTGCATCACGTGGGCTGTACACCACAGAAGCCAATAGATGAAATTCAGTTGAGGGAATACAAACTGATTTCATGCTGATCAGCAGCTCTGCCCAAAGCCGCTGGGTATGTACTTGTTGTCTCAGTTTCTCCTGGCGCCGCATTGCTCTTGACTGATGGGTGTCAGGGCACAGGGCTTGGTTTGGTGGGGTCTAGTGTGAGGGATGGGAGCTGTGCTGGCTGGCCCAGCGCCAGGTGCTGCTGCTTGGTGTTTTCCTTGGCTGACCAAGAGGGACCCCCAGGCAAAGGAGCATCCTGTCCCCAGTGGGGTTTGCTCCCCTCTTGCCCCTGTGAGTTTATTTGTTGGGCCCCGTTTCTTTTCTCTTGATGTAGGGCACGTGAAGCTCTCAGGCAGTGCCTTCCTGACCAACTGAAGGACACCACCTTTGCCCAGGTCCTGAAGGATGACACCACCACAAAGCGCTGGCTGGCTCAGCTCACCTGAAGGAGGGTCAGGTCACTGACCCACGGGGCATCCCTCTTCCTCCGCAATGACTGCTGGGGGAGGTGGAGGACCCAAGAAGAAACAGCTCAGGTTTACAAAGAACCAGGAACAGGTGACCTCTTCTGCAACAAACTGGGCACGCCAGCTGGCTGCTGGCCCGTTGGACCATCCCACCCAGCCAAAGGGCTGCTCTGTAGCAATGCAGCATGCCTCCAGGGATCGCAACACCAGCAAATGCTGATACGACAGCTTCAAAAAAATCAATAAAAACAATCTGTAAAGATCCCTGTCTCTCCAGGAGGCTCGGCTGGCATCTCACCCCCCACCACCAGGCAGGCAACAGGAGGGATGGACGCTCTTT
>NW_010288661.1:1220-1500 GCF_000700745.2 Antrostomus carolinensis | reverse complement strand
CAAGTGGTGTGTGTGACACGGGGTGTGCGCGCCACATCCCTCCAGTTCCCTATCACTTCTTGTTTACACGTCTGTTTAGGTGGGTGAGCTGAATAAAAGCTGATCCAGTTGTTTTATCCCCTCTCAAGACTGCTGCTCAGCTGCAGGTAGCCCGGGGACAGCTTTCTTTCCTTCCAGCACATCCTTGCTCCTGGCTCTGCATCCGTCTGCTGCAGTGAGCTTCTCCCTTCCTTTCCTTTGGCGTGGAGGCAGTGGCTGGAGGCGGGGCACCGCCGGGTCT
>NW_010288661.1:357-1113 GCF_000700745.2 Antrostomus carolinensis | reverse complement strand
CTCCTGCAGCTAACCAGCGGCCAGGGGCTGATGTGTGCTGGCCACCCAGCTCTTGCCCAGCGGGGCCACTGACTGGCTCGTCAAACGGAGCTCAGCCTTAGGGAACCTGCCTCGTGGTGGTGGACAGGCCACCGACCGATGATCCTCTGCCGCAGGACAGCTGGGAGCGACATCCTGCGGGATCCAGGTACGCCGGCTTCCACACCCGCCGCTGCCTGCCAGGCGCCTCTCAGTCCTGGCCCTCCCTCCCTTTCCCCCTCCTCCAGCTCATCTCACCTCTGCCAGCTGGGTGCATCCATTTCAGCTTTCAAACCTGCCTTGGTGTCTGCCTCGGCCCCACGGCAATTAAACTGGACCAGCAGCCGCTTACCTGCCTTCTGTGTGCTGAGGGGTTAGCGCAGCCGTGACGGGCTCTCGGAAGCAGCTGAGGAGCTCCTGGGCTCTGCTGCAGCAGAGCTTGCGCTGCCTGCTCTTGGCTGCAGGCAAGCCTGGGCAGCTACTCGATTTCTCCCCCCTCCTCGAGTAGCCCATTTTTCTGATCATTTGCGGTGTCATGCCAACAGTGTCTTAAATCCCATCTCGTTTCCCTTCCCTCCTCCCCTCGCAGCCTTTTGTAACAAGGGCAGAGCACGGCCTCTTCCTTGCCCCCGGGATCCTGTTTTATAACCGTGGCCGCCTTTTCCCTCCACTCTGACCTTGACAGAGTATGAAAATGCTTCTGTTTGGTTGTTTGGGGTTTTGTTTTGTTGGGTCTTT
>NW_010288661.1:0-329 GCF_000700745.2 Antrostomus carolinensis | reverse complement strand
TTTTTTTTTTTTTTTTTTTTTTGTAAGTTCAGATTAATAAATAATAAAACCCCAGCCAGCACAGATTGCTCCCAGTCTGGTCTCTGGGGGAGGGCAAGTGGTGAAGGGGGGGATTTATTGCAGGCAGGAGAAAGGGAGGTTGTGTGAGCTGGGGAGAGGATGTGGCCTTTCCTGGTGGCAGCTGGCTGCATCCCCTGCGGGACCTCGTCTCTCCTGGAGCGAGTAATGCGGAGGGGGTTTTGGGGAGAGGGTGCTGCTTTGTATTGCTTTGCAGGAAGGCAGTGAGTGCTCAGAATGGAGCCCAGTGGGGAGAGCGCTCGCTGCCTTCC
>NW_010288660.1:12929-13405 GCF_000700745.2 Antrostomus carolinensis | reverse complement strand
AGCGAGGCAGGGAGGCTCGGGCAGGACTGCTGACACCGCCCTAACGCCTCACATCCTCCCGTATCAAGTCGAGCTCCCGCACGCTTGGTCCCCGTCTACAGGGAAAGCAAAACATCCGTACAGGAAGTATTGAGTCCTGAGGATCTCCAAGTCTCCAAGTCTCAGCTCCTTTATACTCATTACACCACCCCAGTCAAGCCGACGAGGACTGTCCCCGGGGAAGCTTGTTCAGCTCTGTGGGGGTTGCACTTGTCTAGCACTTGGCCAGCAGCCAAACACAGCCGTTCGCTCACTCCACCCCCCCAGGGGACAGGGGAGAGAACTGGGGCAAGGGTAAGGAGACTCGTAGGTTGAGATAAGAACAATTTAATAATAGAAATAAAAGAAAACTTAAAATAACACTAATATTAAAATAGTAGTGATAATGGTAACAGTAACAAAATATGAACACAAGTGATACCCAGTGCAATTGCTCA
>NW_010288660.1:0-12794 GCF_000700745.2 Antrostomus carolinensis | reverse complement strand
ATGACATGATATGATATGGAATATCCCATTGGCATATCCAAACACCAATTTAGCTTATTAATTTAAATATTCCTCACCCCCCTAGATCTTGGGCTTGGAGACTAATGAAACATGAGGTCTTTCACTTCCAGTGACAAAAATGCAAACACTAGTCTGTTATCAGTGCTTCTCTCATAACAAATCCCAGGCTGAAACCAAAGCACAGCACTGTTCTAGCTACTAAAAAGAAACTCAGCTCTGTCCCAGCTAAAAACCAGGACAAGCTCCAGCCTGCTTGACTCTGTGAGAAAGAGAACTCTTGTGTGCATTTAGTTCAATGGCTCAACTGCTTTTGGCTTCAGGGGGTTTCCCTCAGGGGCGACCACCAAGTTGAATAATTGCTCAATGAATAAATCAAAAGATCTACATATAAAACACCAAATAATTGCAATGTCAGAGCCAACGGCTAAAGAATTGCATTTTCAGCAGCTGTTCCTATTCTTTGGACACACGCTCTAAGCTGGCTTACAGTCAGTGTTGATAAAATGTAGTGCTTGCATTCAAGAACCAAGGAGGTTTTTTGAAAAAGTAATTTGAATTCTGATTGCCCCAGATCAGAGGATTTGTCCTGAGAGCAAAAAAGCTCCTTTACAAATGCTTGCATGATCAAGCCTTAAACACGTTTTTATAGGACATGTAATAAACAGAAGATTACTTCACACAATACTTAAAGTTGTCACTTCCATTTGATTTTTTTTCTCACTCTTCCTAGAAATAAATATTTTTCCTAAATATGAAACAAACAAACAACTTCAATTTTTTTTGTGGTAAGAAGCAGAAGTCTCTCCTACACATTGCTCATTAAAAAACTGTGAGCTTCAGTTTTCCTGGAGTTATTGTTTTTATAATATATAAATATTCAGCATAAGCCATGTTAAACTGTCACTTAGATGCAGTTTAATCACTTTCCACTTCACCATTTCTAATACAGGGAGAGGGCCTAGAGCCCAGTCTGTTGATCTTCTGCTGGTTTTTGATACTCAGACGAGAAGGCTCTTTAAAAAGGTGAAGTGCAGAAAGTATTAAGCAAGACAGAATTTCAGTAGCACCCTGTTGAGAACTCACAGAAGTTGTCTGGCAGCTTTTACAGTTTAATGACGATGATGCTCTCTTCCAGGGGAGACCTCGCAGAGAAATACAGTCAGTTTGCAAAGCAATGCCATTGCTCTTGAAAGGGTACTCTTTGGGCATGCTGCCCTTGGGGATCATTATGTATGGGACTGGCACTAGTGTTTTAAAATGTGACTCATGGAGCTCTGCTACCTGTTGCTTCCTGCTTACAGCAGATGATATTTTAAACTAAAGGTGCTTCTGTATACAATGGAGGCAAGATTTTGGCAAATGTGCTTTACTGCTAGTATTGCTAAGGCATTTTATGAATACCAGTTTCAATACACAAATATTCTGGTGCATCAGAAAAATATTGAATCTGGGCCTTAGCTCTTGTATGTTCTTCTGGTCTGTATTTCCCAACTCCTATGTTCACTATTTAATTTTGGTTGTCAAAGGCTTTCAGCATTGGTTTGATTTGTTTTAATTTGGCTTCCAGGAGACAATCATCACATATTAATGTTTAGATAAAAGAAAAATATGTATGATTAGATTTATCTGTGTGACAGGAGCATTCAAAAATTAGTGATACTATCTATTAAAAAAAGTACTGAAAAGGAATAGCATTTTAAAAATTCCAACTGAAGCACGGACAAAAATATTATCTACTGCCATGCCTGATTCATAGTGACTTGCAACAGTAAAGCAGAGAAAGGACAGAAACTTTTTAATATAATAATGAATGCACGTGCACAAACGTTTTCTAAACAGCCAAAATACAGTCTATTCTAACCTGGATTTTACTAATCTAAACTGAATAGCCAAATGGAACAAAAATATAATGGAATTGAAACTGTCCTTCAGTTTTCTTTGCCAAACTATAAGCTTTACCTCCATAATGGCTCAAATGTTTTATTTTTTCTTCATCTATGCCATTCTGCCAGAATTTGTCTGCGGCATTCTTTGCACGAGCTCAAAGAAGAATATCAACTCAACACTGAAAATGTCACTTTCTAGACCTCAACAGCCATCCTAGCAACCTCTGGTCAAACACATACCCACGCTCTTTGTTAAGATAGCAGGACAACTGCAGTTGCTCACAGCCACCATAGCTTTCTTAGCTGAAAGAAAATCTCAAAGCTACGCAAAATCAGTCCATCTGATACTCAAGAGTCTGCACAGACGTCAACCTCATCCTGTGAGTCATGGCACTGAAAGCACTGAACAGATCTAATAGTACAGTTATGGATGCTTGACTTTTAGCCAATGATTAGATTTTTTTTGAGCAATATTATCAATGCCATTCCCACACCAAACTTGAGTCTCTGACAGATAAATAATTATTAGGAACAACTTAAATGTTGTAAAAGTTACCTCTCATAATGTATTGCACCTTCTTGATCAAATCGTGAAGACTAGGTGATGGAGAGTAGTTGGCCACATCATGATCAATTGTTTTATTCCAAGGAAGTACAAAACTGCATGTCTCAAATAGAATGAGAATTCTTCTTAGGGCTTCCTCTCGAGGAAACGTTACTTTGGAACCTTAAGAGAGAATGCACTCAGTCCTTCACTGAAAACCCTCATGAAACAGCACAATAGGATATTGGATACAAACTGCCTGTTTGGCATGAGGATTTCTCAACTTTTCAGATTTCAGTTCAAACCAGACCAGCTACATATGTAAAAGAAGAAATGGCCTTCCCATTGGTAGGCTTGGTACAGACCAACCATGTTTATGTTTGGCCACAATGCAGACTAACAAGGTTATTTGAAACTTCCTCATCTGGAATTGGTGGAGGTGAAGAGCCATTTCTTCATTTCATGTCCAACTGTGACATAAAATCTTGAAAAAAATGTTTATGCTCCAACTGTTTAGTTTTATACCTGAAGTTTTACACTCACTCTTCATACTCTATTCACTTTCTTGGTTTTGTCCAAAGTTATCCATTATTCAGACTGGAAAGCAGAAATGAGAGAGCAGAAATCTTGAAAAATTTATTAGGATAAAGGCTTCTCAAGAGACTCTGGTCTATTGGGAAAAAATATATTTTCCTTCAGCCACTGCTGGTCAAACTTTAGATCTATTAATTAGGTTCTGAAAACAGGTCACCAAAACTGGACTTTCATTGCATCAGGGAGAGCACAAGGCAAAGCACAGGCAAAGAGAGTCACTGCATGACATGAGGGCAATTTCCAACTGATTTCAGTGCACCTAAACAAGAGCATCACTGACTAGATGGAGTCCCAGGATAAATAATGTTACAAACCTCTGCATTGACAGGGGAATTCAGCATCTGTGTACAGCTGAAAGCGGGCTATCTGCAAGCCTCCAAAGCCTTGGTACTGAGGAACGCAGTCAGCATGCTTTGAAGTGATAGCAAACAATTTGCTCACTGATAACTGTTTCCAAGCTAATAATTTCCAAGGCTCACTAGGAGATTACATGTCTTCTAAGAGCTATCATGGTTACCCACATAAAGTTTTGCATTTCTCACCACATTTTAACTTTTATTTAAGGAGAGATACAGCTATGGAGCAAAGGGGCACTTTCTGCATGGTCCTCGGCTGCCAGCCTCCCTTAGGCAAGCAGGACTTAAACAGATGATTTTCACACACCACTTGGCAAAAAGAGCTGCACTGAACTGAGTGCAACTACAATCACGAATGACAACTGGGAGTTGGATTCACAAAGGTGTGCAGGAATTATGCTGCTGTCCATAGGATTCTGCACATGAATGACATTATGAGGAAAAAAAAAAAGCCATAATTTGCACCAGTCAGGCCCTTGACTGGTACTTGATACATTTTTAAGTCTGATAAAATTAATAGGCTGATGCAATCTAAGGTCAGTATATAACTAGTACAGATACAATCTGTGCTTCCTTGAAAATAAGCAGGGCTAGGAATTACAGCCTATAATAGACATCTAGCTCTCAGGGCATTGCACTGAGGGGTATTGGCTCATTGCCTCATGCTTGCAAGATTGTGTGAAGCCATTGGGACCATCTAATAACTCTCTTTTTCTCTCTGGGGGGATGAAAATAAGAGAGCTGAGCACTTCAACTGAACAATTAGAGATGCAGAGAGCTCTACTTCCAAAGTCACCCTTTGCCAGAATTGAGCAGTCTTCCTCCTCGCCATTTGCTACAAACCAAAGGAATGATTGTGGAACATCAGAAAGCTCAGCTGAGCATGGCCACAGCCTGGCATTGCATCTTTAGAATGTCACCGTGTCATCACAATTCAACAGCTGAATGCAAACATTACTACAAAGGCTGGAGACCGTGTGATATTTCATTGCTAGCTGTGTTTGAAGTATTTTACTAGCTGGGTCTCTCCCTGCCTTTCTAAAGCAGAGGACTCCAGTTGGGTGCTACCTGAGCATGTGCAGCATCAGTTCTTTTTGGCCTATATAGAATAGTTCCCTAAAGAATCCTAAGGTCTGCTCTAAAACCTATGAGTTTTATTTTGGATTGGGAATATTTACACTTGATTGGCAACTCTTCTCACAAAGGCACCATCTCTCAGATGACTTGGAACTAGGTGATCACATTTGTACCCCAAGCCTAAACCTGCACTGAAAGATCTACTGAACTAGTCCTCTTGCTAGAGTACCCAAGGATACACCAAGAAGATGGGAAGACTTGACGTTATCTAATGGTTCTGTTTCTTCATTGAGCCAAGATAAGTTCCTGAAATCACAAAACAAAATTGGAAGTTATTAGAATATTTATAATATTCTTAGCAATATTTTAGCTGAACTACTCTCCTGGGAAACCAAAATTACTAGTGCAAGATTTTCAGAAAGAATAAGGTATTTTAGGCACTCAGCTTCATATTTTTATTTTTCAAGAAGTGCCGAGTTTTCCTCACCCTCATGTCCATTCCTTATTCTTTAGCCCCCCCTCCTCCAGAGAGCCCTGTGCTTTCAGTGTCATTTCTTTAAGTCTATACTTTTGGCTATGAAGTAATCAGTGTATCTTTAAAAGCAAGGCCCCCTCCTCACCCTGAATGAGAGGGATAAAGCTGACAATGAAGCAGCTGGTAAAACGGATACTCTCAGCTCACAGAATGGGACTGAGATAGGGCTGCTGATTTTATTCATTTGCAGAAAATAAAGTCTCTGGGGCTGAAATCCTGGCTCTGCCAAAGTTGGGGAAATTTTACCATTCACTGGGTCTGGTTTCCCTCACTGCATTGCTTTTTAATTCCTCTGTGCTCTTCAATTCTTTTTCTACTTCTCAGTTCTCCATTCAGCTTTGAAGCTTTTGCCCAGTGGGAAAATACTCAGTAGTGAGCAGGATATGAAAGAGAGAGCTGCTGTTCAGCCTGAATGCTTGCACTCTTCTCCAGAACAAGGCGTGTTTACTCACCCTTTCAACGACACTTGAGGAATAAATATCCACTCATTTAACTAGCTGCTCACCAGCTCTTGCTTCTGGGGTTGGGAGCAGTTTGATAAGAGTGAAGGTACATTGAAATAACAAATCTAGTAACTGCAGAAGAGTTATTTAGACTGCACCAGGAAAATCTACAGGGGGGGTAGGGGACTGGTAAAACCCTGTGTTCCTCGAGGATGTTTGAGTATCCTTAAAGGTATTCACATTTACACCTGCTGGTAACTACTACTGGTTTTATACAGTTTTTCTATGCAAACACCTCTTTTTAAAAAATAAATTACACAGTAATTGTATTTTATTCTGCCCTGGAACACTCAGGAGATGTTCGTGGTGACAACAGCCAGTGTACCAATTATCCTACAAAAGCTACTTGGTCACCCGAAGGTAATCATTCACCAGTTGCACAAACATAGATAAACTTTGGGGGGTCAACTCTTTGACAGCTAACAAACCCCTCTGAGAATTTGTGCAGCAACAAACAGAATAGCTGGATTTTAGAAAGCGGAACTTGCCTAATTGAGTCCATCTTTGTATGGTCTTAGAGCAATGAAAAGTTGTACAAAACCCCTTACCATGTAAAACAAGGCCCCTAGGATGGGTCCACTGATTTCAATCTAGGTGCTCCAGGGATTAATGTGTTAATTTTGGTTAAAAAGCAAGGTGTTCCCCCCTCTCCCCACCCTCCCTTTAGCAGTGAACAAAGCCCTACAAGGTAAGTATGTTGTCAACTAAACACCAGATTCCTGCCTTCCCAACTACCTATGTGTTGGAACCTGGGTTAATTATATATTAACATTGCTTTCTCTCCTTTAACCCCATTCAGCTTCATCCTTTCTTTCTCTTGTTACCTTTCAGAGCATGCTCCTGGAATTATCATCCATTATGAAAAAGTAATGACATTCCCAGGAGAAGAAATGAACCAAGGGACTGAGCACAAACCACCTTCAGCAGAGAGATTGATTACCTGTTGCTATGCTCCTCTCTCCCATGGCTATCATGCTAAATTCATAATACAGCTTAAGGAAGCAAACACTTGTTTTATTCCTCCTTTTTCACACCAATCCCGACAGCACCCTACTCTGGTTGCTGGTGTTCATGGGTAGGTCGGGCCATGACTCAAGATTTTTCTCACGTAGACTGAGCCAGATCCAGTCAGGGTGTGCTGCTACTGAAGAAATAGCCTTGTGTTTTTGGGAGAACATTTTGGGTTGTACAACTTGTTGTGCATGCTAGTAGTGTTCGTATCAGAAACCAACCTGATCCATAGACCTTCAAGGCGGCGGAAGACCCAAGGCACCTACAAGAAAGGGTTAGTTTGATTTGAAAATAACCTGGAAGGCTACGTGGCCTCTGTCTCCCCAGGCTTCAGCAGCCGATGAATAAAAGATGGAAGAAACACTCAAGGAATCTGAAGGGACAGAGAATTTAAGAGATTAAAAAATATCTGAAGAAAATGCTGCTGCTCGTCTGCCTGTGCTAATGCAGTCCTCAAGCTCTCACACTGACTTTCCGTGCTAATGTAGCCTCCTCGTAGCTAATACTTTTAGCTTCAAAACTGAAACTAAGTAAAACTGAGCAATTTATTTTAAATGCAAAACATCTGTGCTTTTCTGCAGTTTGCTGTTCAAGAAGATCTGCAAGGTATGACCTCAAGGTCATAAAAGTCTTATTCCATTCACTGTCTCATTAGTTCATACAGAGGAAGTGAAAGACAAGCAAAGCCATAAAAAGAGCTTATTTTCAGTTTGCTAGGGCAGACTAGCTCTGGAGGGTTGGGTTTCTGGGTTGTATGTGGCCCAAGAAAGCGGTCCAGTCCTTCCACTTGTGTATCTGGGAAATAAAGCACCTTCCTCTGACTGTCCCTGACCCTGTTTCTGGCCACATGCTTTTGGTTGCTTTTATTTGTCAAGCTCATCATAGCTTGCATTTGCTATCACCTCAATGGCAAGTGATGCTTGGAACAAGGTTGTCTGTTACACCAGTTTTCCAAAGCATAAAAACTTCTGTGACTTGACAACTCTAAGGCAAGGCTAGCAGAAAGCAGGACAGCAGGAAAAAAAGAGTCAAGCATGAAGATTGCTGGAGATGCCAGAAGTTTTGTTCTAGTGCACATGCTTTACGTTCATATTCTGTCTTGCTACAAACTCTTTGACAGTTTGCCTGTGCACTTGTTTAGTATTTTAAGGCAAAAAAGGGAAATAGTTAACATGGTGGCCATTAAGTGCCAGCAACAACTGATCAGGGGTGGAGAAACAGCTTTGCTAAAGTACATTCTCTACTGCCAGGCTATGTGTTGATGTGGTGGATGCTACATCTTCTGACAGATTGGAGGGGGTGGGAAGCTTTCTTCGTATGTGCTCAACAGGAAGATTCAGAAAACTGAGGACGTCTGGAAAGTAACAGGTTTGATTTTCTTCTGTGAGAATTTTAAGACTGAAAAATCGCAGGCAACTTTCACTGCTGCAGATAGAGGAGGACGTGGTTTGCATGCCTAAGAATGGTGGCCTAGGGCTTCCTGTCTGGTGATAAAAAAGCCTGGGGACCTCCCTCTAGCAGCTTGTTCTCCTCCCTGCTCCCCACAGCAGCATCCCAGCAAGTGTGTGAACCAGGCTAGGACAATCGGTCACGCCACTCCCCCCTTCCCAGGTCTCCTCCTGACAAGCTGTTGAGCAGGCTCTCAGGTTGTATCCAACCCAAAGCAAGAGGTGGCTGCATATGTTTGGCAGTCCCAGAGAGCAAATGCCCCCTGCTAGACCCCACGCCCTGCTTGTGGTAATAGCACTCAAAGCTGTTATAATTCCTTCTTTCCTTTCTGGATCTTCTGCAGTGTAAGTGATGCTAATGGCCCAGGGGGGAGTAAGTTCCTCCTTCAGAAAGGAACACTACCACCTTTGGGTTACACACAGAGATTTTCAGCTATATTTTGTTTCTACAGACACCTCTCTCAATTTCTCTCAGGTTTTCTATAAAAGAGAAATAAACCCCAACCTCTCCCCTTGCCTCCCAACACGTACACTGATACTTTAGAAGACCAAAACAAAGACTTAGCAGAATTGCCTTAAGTCAAGCACTAGGGGAATGGGTATAGATACAACTTATTTGATCTTCCAAACAATCTATTTCATCTTTGCAATGAAATACCCTCGGCTGTTGCTGCAGCAGATCAAAGATAACTGGATCCCTGGATCAAAGACGACTAGTGAATTAGCAACGGGACCACGTGAGCAGAGGTCTCTTCATCAGTCCAGAGATTCACCGGGCCGTATCAACCACATCCAACCTACCCTCCCGAATCTCACCTACAATCCGCACATTAGCCAAGCACCTGCAACATCAATTTCAGAGCCAAGACGAGTCGATTTACAATACATAATGATATGTCTTTATTTCATCAACAGAAATGGTGTCTAGACAAAATTCAGTTAACACTAGCAATTCAAATGAATGAAAAGGGTTGGGTGTTTTTTTTTTCATTTTTGTTTTTTGCACAATACTGTATTTACAATGAGTAAATGACATTTTAAATTCATTAGTTCGTAGCAATGCTTTCTTCCAAAAAGGTAAAAATTCTTAGTAACAGAGAGTAAGCATCAACAGCCACCTCATTTATTTATACAATAAAAATCACAAGAAACCACAGTCACCTAGAAAAAAAATAAAGACAAGCTTAAGAACTAGTACAATAAAATGATGCATTGAATTAAGTTACATTAATCGCATAGAATTTGTGTAAAAAGTATGTAGAAAAAACACCTGATGTAACCTGTTACAGTCATTGACCAGTTATGAGAGGTACAGAGGGTTATACAGGTAGATATGTGTGAAAACTGTCCATACTGTTTGACCTGGGGAGGAAGAGAAGAGGGGTTGCACCCCCTTGCATACACTGATAAAACCCTGTTTTGAATATGGCCTCTGAAGTTTGTAAGGCATATATAAGAGGTGCACTTGTAACCAACTGGTTCTGGAACAAACTCTTAGGGCATCCCCACCCTTGAAATCAAAGGTGACGCTTGGAACTATGAGTAAACAACCACGCATTGAGGATCACCAAAGTGTTTAGTATCATTCCTGCCGGTCTGAGGGATCCAGATAGCTCCAGGCAGAGCCAACCCCGTAGTCAGAACAGGATGGAAACCACATACGTTTCTCTCCGGTACATCACCAACGCCGGGTAACGCGGGCCTGGGCGGGGGATCCCAGCCGTGACCCCCGGTGTGGGGCAGCTGCGCCCTCCTCTGCCTGTGTCCTGGGGGGTGGGCTCCTCCGGTCGCAGGGACACAGCGACTGCAGCCCCCGCTCAGCTCCCTCCAAAACGGAGGGGTTGTTTGGTTTTGTAGCCTGGGACCGTCTCTGCTTCTAAGCGATCAATGAAATCAAACACTGCCAGTTGCCATTTCTATTTTAGGATGCTAGTTTCTTTCTGCATGCCTTTAATTAGCCAAAAGGGACAACAGTGGCACTGCATGAACCACACAGTGACTTCTACCTACGGAAAGGGCTCTGCCCACAGTCACTAAAACTCATACAAGAACAGGAGTCATCTACCTGGCTTTTTAGCAGTTGTTTGGTTGGGGTAATGACCTTATAAAAAAGGTATTTTTAGTATTCCTTCCTGCCAAAAAGTGATTTGCAAAAATGGCAACGTTACCTGTGTAATACCTTAAAATGCATATCAACATTTGACTTCGATATAAATAATACCTATCTTGGTGGAGTGTAGGAAAATACTGTACACTTAGTCTTTGCAAGTAATGCCATTAAAATTTTGAGAGTAAAGGGAATAATTATTCTACAGACCACCAACAATAGATCTTTTAAATATACACAAAGTATTTGAACATATGCATATACACATATATTGTATTCTACAGCATCAGATCTGATGCCTGAGTCATGAAATACTCCAGGGAGTATTATAAATATACATATACGTATTATAAACAGGAAAATACACAAACACACACTATGACTAGAATTATAGATGTATGTATATATACATACACATATTATATATGGATGTAAAATTAACTTGGACTGTGTTGGCAGAGACAAAACTGAAACGAAGTCAAAATCTGTTGATAAAATTTCTAGCAGGAAAGAGAACATAAGTTCTTTATGTTAATAGTTTTAGTTTCACCTCACTTCCGATAAAAATAAACCGCTCCATACTTAGCAGATCCCCTCCTTATGCAAGGCCATCAGCTCCGCTGCTCATACGGAGCTAAACCTTCCCTAGGCAGCCCTAAAATAGAGACTCTTAAAATGCTGCAGCCATGGGCTACAACATTCACCTGGAGGCACCTCTAAATGCATCTCAGATCAGGAAAAAAAGTGAAAGCAGCGCTCCTCATTGCAGTGGCAGAGGACATGAAGTGGAGCAAACTGCAAGCTTGTGTAAACCTAGCAAACGTTCACTTCGTCTCACTGCAAAAGCCAATGGGTCTTTTGTTCTGCAAACCCACCCCTCTCCTTCTTTCAACCAACACAGCAGTGGAGGACAAGACACAAGTGGGGATTTGTTGTTGATTCTGGAATTGCAACTCTTCAGCGTGCTTTCTCCTAGTGGATCAGATCTCATTTAATTACAGGACTATAGTGATTCCAGCATGCAGATTTGTTTTAATTTATTAGGCAATCATAAAGTTACATATTCAAAAATCTAACTATATAGCTAGGGATTTTAACTTCTATTTAAGCACTCTTTAGAATAGACCTGACAAAGTGTTGGACTCCAGATTAACAACCACACTATAAGCATTAATCACTTCTCTGGCAGCAGTTAATCCATTTAGCAAAGTTACGTATCTAGTTCCCACTCTCCTTTTTAAAGAGAAGTAGCAGTTAGCACACTAATCACTGTGGCTTGCCTTTGCAGCACATTTTACTTCCTTGGGAAAAAAAAAAAATACACAAGGATTAGATCCAAAAATATAGTGCATCTTAAAAGCAGCATATACCCTTAGAAAGACATTTAATAAATTACTTGTACAATATATAAAATAATAGTTTTATACTGCAGCATCAAACTCTTGACGCCTGAGTCACCACGTTAGGAAGTCTGTGATATAAATACTGGGATCTCCTGATAACACAGCCAACATTTTTGCTTTTGTTTTGCTTGTTTTCTGTTTTGTTTTCTCTCTCTCATTTTTTTTTATTTTCTCCTTTTTTTTTTTTTCACTACCTTTTTGTTCCAGAATCAGCTTGCAATGAGCTTTAATTGTGTTCAAGGCACCCCCAGAGAACGCAGAGAAACAAACACATTATATAGCGTAGTACTCACCTGACAAAGCATAACAAGCCTAAATGAAATGAGGTTTCCTGGCAATACAGGTATAGCAATGGCAAAGGAAAAGGAGGACTAGATCCAGACTGGACAAAGCTTCAAGGACTCGCAGGCCCACGAGAGTGGTGCAATGCCCAGTGGGGAGACAAGGTCTCACCACACCATTCCCAAGCAATGCCCAACAGGGCCGATGCTGCTCGTGTCCTCTTTGACAAAAGCAAAGAGGTTCCTACTTAAGATCATGGTGACCACTGATCAAACTCTTAAAATTCATAAATACTGCAGTCAGTTGGGTTGGGTTTTTTTTGTTTTTTTTTCTTCCAATGATATTCTTGTGGTCAGTTGTTTTGACCTCATGAGACAAGAATGGTCGGGTGTGTCAACTGGCGTCCAGGTCTGAAACTAATTCTCCCGATATCTTCCTTTAATGTTAGCCCAGTAACCGCTGTGAGAGCCACATGGCTGGGAACAGCAAAAAAACCTCAAAACAAAACAGAAACAAAAACCAACCAGCACCACCACCACCAAAAAAACCCCACTGAAAAACCATGATACATGTAAATATAGGAAGCAATGACACAAAATCAGCCACTTCTAAAGGGAAAGAATGAAATTAAACATCCAGAAAAGCTCACAGGGGAGGGAATGAGAGAGAGATGAGAGAAAGGTTGAGGAAGAGACACTTATTTGAGCAGTGGTTTTAAGTATCAGTTCCCAAGGTAGAGGAAATCAAGAGACCCAGCACCAGCATGAGGCCAGGTCAAACCTAAGAGCTGCAGCGCAATGGGTTGTGTGGGTGGGTTTTTTAAACCGTTGGAATGAGGTCAAGAGTACCAGTTGCACATGAGTTGTTAGTAGAGTAAATCTTCATGTCAGGAAGCAAGTTAAAACTTGGTTTTATACTCCTAAAACATTCTATCTATTCATATATATATAGGAGGTCACTTAAAAATAAAAAAGGCAACAGAAAAACATCTTTAAAATACTGCGTCAGTTGACCCTTCCCTCCCACC
>NW_010288659.1:0-5137 GCF_000700745.2 Antrostomus carolinensis | reverse complement strand
TAGGGAACCTGCTTTGGCAGGGGAGTTGGACGAGATGGTCTCCTGAGGTCCCTTCCAAACCCCACCATTCTGTGATTCTGTGATTGTAATTTGTTTCACAAAATCATTAGCATAGAAATATCTTTACTGTTGGTTTTGCTTAGATACAGGTTAGAATGTGCTAATTTATATTCTCCTTAAAGAACTGTGTAATTTTTTGTCTTTTTTTTCTCTATTTTATCAAAAGGAGAAAAAAATAACTCCTCTCTATCCCCTTTACCCCCTTCAGGTTTAGGTCTGTGTATTAATACAGTGCCATGTGGTTTGGATTAATAACAGAGCAGGAGAGTGCTTGTCCTAGAAGTATCCATTAAATTTGTTTCTGTTCATAATTAAATCTTTTTTAAAAGCACAGCTCTTGAAACAAAACAGTACTGATAAAATACACTTAAGCTGTCATGTTAAAATATCCAATACCAGACTTATGGATTTGAAGAACAGGAACTTTGATCCTCTTCTTTTGTGTGCTTAAAAGAAAAAGGAGGATGGGGGGGGGGGGGGGTGAGGGGGGGGGGGGGGGGGGGTGGTTGTATATTTAAAAACCTATTGAAATGTTAATAACAGAATAGTAGTCTGCAAATCAAAGACATGATCCCAATGGATGTACTGTCTGCTACTGAACATATGATAGCAAGTTGACAGATCCCTGAAGATGATACAGTTCAAAAACCTTTCCATTGTCTGTTTGATAAACTCTGTATTCTTATTTTGAAGCATAGTAGCTATTAAATTAACTTACTAATAATATTACTAGTAATATTACTAATTTTAAACTCTTGGAAAGACCAGAAATTATTTTATAACATTACTTATATTTCAATTTCTTGCAGGCAAAAGAAGCCAAACGGTTAAAAGAATTCTTAGAAGATTATGATGATGACAGAGATGATCCAAAATACTACAGGTATGTCTTTGTATTGATTCCTAATGTTAAAGTCGTCATTGTTCATTTTTACACAATTTTGGAGTTTGTTGTCAGAGGCTTATGGAGTTTATATTTGACTGATTATGTGGCGATGTAAGGGTCATATAATTAGCTAAATTATTTTAGTGTCACTTGATAAGTGCCAGAGGGAAAAGTGGAAACTCCTTACTGCTGCTTGTTAATGCTTGGGAGTAGCTGCTCCTTCCTGTTGTTTAACTTGTGGGTGAGGCAGACCAAAGGTCACTGTAATGCCAAAATAAGGTGGTGAGGGCAGGGAGAAGGGGTCAAACATGCCTCTAAAAAATTCACCTCAAGGAAACTGGTGTGAAGAACAAGCTTTTGTTAACTCTCTAAAGGATGAGGAAGATCCTTCAGTGTGGGACTAATGAAAATTTGCATCAAACTAATTTAGCAGAACTTGTTAATAAAAACCTATGAAATAATTTGGTTCTTTTTCCAAGAAGATCAGCAGTCATGTTCTCTGCACCCATTTAACGCGATGGGGTAAATTCTGTATAGTAATGTTGGGAACTGGTATCTTGGATTCTTCTGTTGCAAAAATAGAGGACACCAGATGCTCTTATGAATCTTATTTTCATTACGTGGAAGATACATCTGTATCAGGTATTTCTTGTGTTGTAGTACAAGGTTCTCAATGGAATGTTCTTTGAAGTAAAAAAATCTGTATCTTTTGTAGGGGTAGTGCACTTCAGAAGAGGCTACGAGACAGGGAGAAAGAGATGGAAGCAGATGAACGAGATAGGAAAAGGGAAAAGGAAGAATTAGAAGAAATTAGGCAGCGCCTTCTGGCAGAAGGACACCCAGATCCAGATGCAGAACTCCAGAGGGTAAGTAGCTGTTGGTCTGACAGGAAAAAAAGAGCCCTTGGTATTCTGGTGGTATTGAGCAAAATTGTCTGAGAGAACTGATAGTTATTATTTGCTCTGTTCACTTTTTCTTGAGAAGTCCAGATAAGCAGTAAGAACACTAGAAACAAAAAATAACTTTCCAGATCTGTTTTTGGATGGGATTTGAAAACAATTTTGGATTAATCAGTATTTCTAATTATAATGACAGTAGTTGTATGTCTTTTTTCTTGACTAACAGAGACTTCTTTAGAAAACAGAGGACCTTTAGATTCTTTTCAAACAATGCTTTTTTTGAGAAAGCTTCTTTTTTGTTAATTGTCTGTTTCATTGTAGATGGAGCAGGAGGCTGAGCGGCGTAGACAGCCACAAATAAAACAAGAGCCAGAGTCAGAGGAGGAAGAGGAAGAAAAGGCAGAAAAAGAGGAAAAAAGAGAAGAGCCGGAGGAAGAGGAGGAGGAGCCTGAACAAAAGCCCTGCCTTAAACCAACTTTACGACCCATCAGTTCTGCCCCATCTGTTTCTTCTGCTAGTGGAAATGCAACGCCTAACACACCTGGTGATGAATCTCCCTGTGGCATTATTATCCCTCATGAAAATTCACCTGATCAACAACAGCCGGAGGAGCATCGGCCCAAAATAGGACTTAGCCTCAAACTGGGCAAGTTACCTTTTATTTTTATATTCCATATGGGATCAGAATGAAAACAGTGCCAAGCTGAGTAGCCACACAATTTTCCAAATATATTGTGTGTTTTGACATGCTTATGTTAAGTTGTTACCCAGATGCTGTGCTTGATTTCTTCTATCCAGAAGACACCTTTTATAGATCTCTGTTCTTCCAAAATCTGGAGGGGGAAAAAGGGAGAGAAGTTTTGGCATCCTCAACGCTTAATGTTTTTAGGAATTATCTGAACTGGGATTAGTTATTTCCACATGCGTTTTTCACCTTAATAGTTCTCTAAATATCTCTTTTAAAACTCTCTGCTACTTTTCATTGATGTAACTATATGTTAGATTTAAGCCCTAGATACTTTTAATATTTATTCACAACGACTCCTTTAAAATAATAAAACTGAAAATTAGCTTTTTTTTTTCGTCCTCTTAGAATAGCACAATTAATTGATGACAATTGTAAATTGAACATGAGTGTAGAGTTCCTTAGTACTTTAGCGGTTCCCTGGTGTTTTCGAAAAAAAATAGTTTTGACTAGCAAAACTAAGGATAGTTGTATTCCAGAAGGTTTGTGCATTTATTATTAGTTATTTTGTTTAAATTATACTGGGGCTGCAGTTTGAGCTCACACTGTGTTAGGTCCTGAATGAAGACAGTGTAGTATTAGGCTAATTGATTAATGTTTTTCCTACAGCTAGATTCGTCTCAGCCTTTCACTTCTGTGCTCTGCCTCTCCTTAGGTTTGAACTCATGCTTTAGTCCTCCATTAATGTGAATGCTAATTGGTCTCAGGGCAGAGAAAGAAGACCCTGTTTTTCAAAAATCTTGAACAAACTTCATTTGAGATCTTTACCTCTTGCCATTGTTAAAACAGAGTTTGGGAGATTAAAGCACTGATGCTAGATATTCACAGACATTTATATAACATACAAACTGATGTTCTCAATAACTGTGTGAGGAGCAAACTACCTTCTGTTGCAGTTTATTAATATGTTGTTCTGTTTTTTGGGTTGTAGGTGCCTGCAATAGTCCTAATCAGCCAAATGCTGTAAAAAGGAAGAAGCTTGCTGTGGATAGTGTTTTCAATAAATTTGATGATGAAGATAGTGATGATGTGCCCCGGAAAAGGAAACTTGTTCCCCTGGATTATGGTGATGAAGATAAAAGCAATATCAAAGGCAGTGTCAATACAGAAGAAAAACGCAAACATATTAAGAGTCTTATTGAGAAGATTCCCACAGCAAAACCAGAGCTTTTTGCTTATCCTCTTGACTGGTCAATTGTGGATTCAGTACGTTGATTTCTTTTAGCCATTCACAAAAAAGCTTAATTTCTCCAAACAAACCTTGGAATTTAATAGAAAAACGATGTTCCAGGGACCCCAGTGGACTGGAGCATCATCATTGAATAGAATAAAACTTTTAAGTACTGTATTTCTTGTTCATATATAATACTTACTCTGAAGTATGCCTGCTTATTTTTGTTTGGCCTCTCCTGGATTGTTGCTACAGATTGTCTAGCAGTTTTATGGAAGGGGGAAAAAAAGATCCTGTAAAAACATGTTTTGCTGTCAGAAATACTTGCAGATGCCAAATCGCTAAGAGTTATTTCATTGATAGCAGAATGTATCTTCTGCTAAATAGTTGTTTGGGTCTTCTAGCTGCCTATCTGGCAGTATTCTTTCAAAACAGTAAATTTATGCTAATTACGGGTGGGGTTTTTCTTTCTTTTTCCAGACACTAATGGAACGTCGAATTAGACCATGGATCAACAAGAAAATAATAGAATATATTGGTGAAGAAGAAGCCACGCTAGTTGACTTTGTTTGTTCTAAGGTTAGTATCTTCCACTTTTGTGAAGTCTGGGTTTTGCTCCATATTTAAGCTGCAGTACCTGTATTTGAAGGCAGTCTGTGTTTAGCTTCTCTGTAATCTATCATACTCAGCAGCAGACAGTGTAATTGGAATCAATATATACCCTAATGTTTTACAAGTTACCTTGTCCTTATGCACAATATGTACATGTTAGATGCTCTGTTACGTGTTAGATGAACATGGAGCTAGATAAAAAAATGAGCAGTTGGCAAAAGCAGCTGTTTTAACTGATAGTTTTATCATTAGATTTCAGAGTTAATATCTCATTGGCAATTAACATTTTTAACTTAAAAATACAATTGATGGGAATACAGGGGAAGAAAGCCCGTAGCTTGATTTTAAATACGTTTTTGGATTAACTAGATTTGCTTCTTAAAAAGCTTTTTAGATGCTGTTGTTGCTTTAGTAGCAAACAAATACTGACGTTTTAGAGTTAGCATTAGAAGTCATTCTGCTATACCTTTTAGACGTTGCATGACTTGTTCAATTCTGCGTAGCTTCTTCCTAAATTCTAAAACTTGCCTTTTAAAATCTGTCACAACAACTCTGTGGCTTTTCATTAGTAGGGGATTTAACAAAACTCTTTTCAACTTTCACGGTACTCACATTCATAATGGCTTGTCTTGGTTTATCTTCTAGGGCTACTGTGTGAGAGGCAAAGCAAGTGACAGTTTTATGGCAAGGTGGTTAGTAGAAAGTGAAAAGCAGAAATTGAGTATTTGCCCAGCTTAAATTAGATATATATATATAAATATATA
>NW_010288658.1:0-1465 GCF_000700745.2 Antrostomus carolinensis | reverse complement strand
GGTGTCCCCACCCCAGGTGTCCCCCCACCAGGTGTCCCCATGCCAAACGTCTCCATACCAAGTGTCCCCTTGCCGTGTGTCCCCATACCAAGTGTCTCCACCCCAAGTGTCCCCGTGCCAGGTGTCCCCATGCCAAATGTCCCCACACTAGGTGTCCCCATTCCAGGTGACCCCTTGCCAGGTGTCCCCATGCCAAACATCTCCATACCAAGTGTCGCCTTGGCATGCGTCCCCCTACGAGGTGTCCCCTTGCCAAGCATCCCCATGCCAAGTGTCCCTACCCCAGATGTCCCCATACCAAGTGGCCCAACAGTCAGGTGTCCCCTTGCCATGCGTCCCCATAGCAAGTGTCCCCACACTAGGAATCCCCTTGCCAGGTGTCCTCATGCCAAACATCTCCATACCAAGTGTCCCCTTGTTGTGTGTCCCCATACCAAGTGTCCCCTTGCCAGGTGTCCCTATGCCAAGCATCCCCGTGCCAAGTGTCCCCACATCAGGTGTCCTCATACCAAGTGCCCCCATGCCAGGTGTCCCCGTACCAGATGTCCCCATGTCAAACATCTCCATACTAAATGTCCCCAACCCAGGTGTCACCCAAGCCAAGCAGAGCTCTGCAGTGTCCCTGACCTTCCCCAGCCCCTGTGGGTGCTCAGGCCAGGGGACAGCAGTGTCACCAAGCAGTGAGTGACACCAGAGGGTGGGGGACAATCCCAGGGGGTGGCACCGTGGGGGAGCAGGCTGGTCTGGATGGGGACAGGCATGGGTAGGGGACATGGTGCCTATCACTGCTTTGTCCCCAGGGACTTAATAGGGTGACAGAGGACAAAGTGTGTGGTGGCACCAAGTGACCATGTTTAATGTGCTGTGGTGGGGTGGGGACAGGGACATGTGGCAGGTGAGGTGTGGACAGGGACATGGGACAACCTGAGCCAGGTGGGAAGGGGCTGGAGGCCACTGGGATGGACATGATGGGATGGGGACAGGAACCACTGGGATGGGGACAGTGGCACTCCTGTCTCCCTGCCTCAGTTTCCCCAGGAGATCTCATCTCAGCTGGGGACAGAGTGGCAGGGAGGGGGAGGTGACACCCATGAGCACCTGGGGTGACATCAAGCCCCTTGCTTAGGGATCTGGTGGGTGCTGCCCATCCTCCTCAGCCTCACAGCCCGTGTCCCCAGCCTTTTCCTCCTGTCCCCGGTAGCGTGGGGGGTTGGCACAGAGGGTGTCACGGGTGGCACTGAGCTGTGGGGCCACCTCCCGCAGCTGCGCCAGCAGCCGGCACCCACAGACCCAGGGGTTCCCCGAGATGTCGAGGTCCAACGCAGGGCTGGGGGGACGAGGTGGCAGCTCCAGCGTCCGCAGGTGGTTCCGTGCCAGGTCGAGGACATTGAGATGTCCCAAGGGGACAAAGATGTCATCAGGCAGCACCTGCAGCTCGTTATCCTGCAGGAAGAGGAGGCGCAGG
>NW_010288657.1:0-20519 GCF_000700745.2 Antrostomus carolinensis | reverse complement strand
GGTTGTGTGAGGGCCGAGGGCGTTCTCCCGTCCCCGGGAGCACTTGGCACCGCGGCGCCGCGTCGTTGCTCTCGCTGTTGTGCTTGTCCCTTTGCCTCTCTCTTGTTTTTCTGTCCAAAGCTCCTGTTGGGCTTATAGCAGTTGAGTCCAAGGGCCTGGGTCTTCTGAAGGGGCCATGTGGGCAGGGTCCAGGGTGTGTAAAAAACATCCAGGACCTGAGATAACCTTTAAAGGGTGAGGCTCGAACGGGACACAGCTTTCCTGTGGTCGGATCCAAGAATGTGCAGTGAATTCCCCAGGAGCTGTGGACAATTGTTAATGTGTTGTTCAGTGCAAGGCATGTTCTTTGGCACTGATCTGCTCTGACATAAGTACAGAACTTCAGCTGTACTTTAGCATCAAAAATTCAAGAGGATACTCATGTTCCTTCCTAGGGATGGACAATGTAGCAACAGAAACGGTGCTTTTACCATCAGCTTTGTGTTTGCCACGCAATTTTTGCAGTATTCATGGGATAACTTTTTCCTTTTTTTTAACCAAATATAAAACCAGGAGGGTTTTCTATATGATTTTAATATAAAAAAATCCCTTTATAGTAGGGCTGAGATAGGTCTTAAAACATTATGACTCTATAATAAGCTAATTTTAATAGAAAAATCACCACAGTTACCCTTTTTGTGACAAAGAATCATTCAAGGGCAGAGCTTCTGTGTTTGATTTTAGAAAATAAGAAATACTTCCATATTTCTAATTCATCTATCCCTTTCACATGTTGTACTACTTACTAGTTTGTTACCAAGTGGAATTTATAGCGTTGACTTTATACTATCCCTTGGAGTCACCTGGTGGAGTGTTTATGCATGGTGTTGCCAGTTTATGAGTGTTTATGCATGGTGTTACCAGTTTAATCTAGCTAAAGCACAATTCAGTCTTGAAACCCAGCTTGTTAATTTTGATAACATTCTTTTTCAAGCTGCATATGACCTTAGTAGTCTGTTTTCTTCTTTAGTTTCACTGACTAAACAAAGCTGGCTGCCTAGAGATTATACCCAGGCAAGCAAAACAAAAAACATCAGATGGTGCCAGAACATTACTAGTACTACCATTTAAAGCTGTAGATAGACTGGAGCTTTATTATCTCACATCACTACTTTGACTGTATTCTACCACAACAGTTGAAACCATGAAAAGAGCTTGTGCAAAAAAACCTCTCGGCTTAACTGTGAAAAGGGCTGTCTGTAGGCAGAGCATTCTCAAGGAGAAATTCTCCACAGAAGAGCTTTTTATTTACCTTGGTTTGCCAGAGGCTGAATTTGCTGAACTTCGGCATACGCTGAATATCTTACTAGTTCTTTGTTCTCTTTGACGTTTTTGAGGGAAAACGTGCCAAGGACTTGTCTCCACTAGAAAAAGCACGTATTTTAGCTAGCTCAATTTAGCTAAACCTTAAAAGCCTTCGAGTAGATGGAGATGTTGTGTTAACAGGTGTTAAAGGGGAATTCATCTTGAGGTTTCTTTTAGAAATGTAGTGTGGATGTTCTCTTTAGGTAATTTGGTAATTTTTTTTTCAAAAAACCCACACAAATTGAAATAAATATATATGAAATGGTAGTCTGTTAGCAGCGTTCAGATACAATATCATATAGTTTTATGTACTTTCTTGACAAGACAGGATGATGTGTCTCCTGTGTATATCAGATTACTGCAGTATATAGTGAACACGGTTCTTGAAGGCACTGCTGAAGGGATTAGGCTTAATTAGCTAGATCCTTCTGATAAAGATTCTAGGTGCCCATTCAAATTGTTTTGAAAGATCAGTGCAAACATTGTAGTGCAACAAACTGAAATCAGCCACAACTGTGATATAACTTACCTTTATATACTTCGTGTATTACATCATCAGCATCAATGATTTTGAATAAAAAAATATTTGAAATATAAATTAGTAAGTTACTTCCTTAACAGAAGAATTTAGTTTGCTTTAACACGTTCCATCTGTATCCAATTTGGAACAGTTACAAAGAGCTGTTATTTTCTGTAATTATAGACAGTTTTATTGTGGTGTTCTCCATATTTTACAAAACTTAAATTAGACTAGTAGTATGTCACCTTCTTTAACATTAGTATGTCACCCTCTTTAACATTAACAAACTAGAGTACTTACTGTCATCTGAGAGAATTGGGTGCTACAGAGATCAACAGGACTGGGTGGGAAGCAGCAGCTGTTACCTTGCGCTGCCTTTGTTTTATACACTGCTCCATCAGCTAAAAATCTTGTCCAGCGTTACTCTTTTGCCACACAGAGGCTTCAATTAAATTATCTTGCTGTAGAGTCCCAGCCACACACAGATTTCCTGACCAGCCACAATGTTTAGCCCATAAAGTGGCCTCTGGAGTACTCGGACTTTTTAATGTAGAGGGAAGCCTCAGATATGCCCAATACTTACTGTGTTTTCCAGGACATCCCAACTTGCACCCTGCTTTTAAAAATTTCTTCTATGTTCTTTTCCTTTGTCCACACTTGTCTGATAAATTACATTTGTGGGTTTTTGGCCATTACAGTTTAAATCTAATATGGTTTCTAGCCAAGAGGAAAGTACTGCTGATTGAGAGTAAATACCAGTGAAGGACCAGGGTAAAGGGAATGAGAAGCGGGAGCATACTGGAAGTCTGGTTCTTTAAGTGGAAAATGCTTTTCTATATTGTAAGTTTTCCTGAAGTTATAGCTGAACTAACTTTGAAGAACCTCAGTGATGTAGTTGTGTGGCTTGTGGGTTTCCTTAAGGGTGTCTGGGAGTGTGACTGGCAGCAGTGAAAGTAGCTGTAGCTTCTCCCAACAGCTGCAGTCACTTGGGCTTCTGCAAAACATAAGGAAGCCATTTGAGAAGAGAACAAATGACATTTTGTTTCCATTTCTTTTCCCACTTCAGAAATGGGCTGGTAGTTTCATTTTATATTTCTTGTCCTATCAGATCACTGTGTCAACTACTGACAACATAATCATCATAATTAAGAAATTATGTTTTAGCCTGGTGGTGGATGGGGTTTTTTTCTGTGTTGGTAGCAAGTAATGTCTTTTATTTGTACCTTCAGGAAAAAAAATTCCTCTACTTGATTTTTTTATGGGTAACAACTGCACTAATAAACTACAATCAAGTAGAAGATGAAGCTTCTGAGTAATCTTCAGTCTCCTGCTACCGTTCTTTAAAGGTATTTTCTAGTCCCTTTGCCTGTGCCAACTACACTAAGAATAGGAACAATGTCACAGCCTAAACATTTTTTATTTTATCTCTTCAGAATTATTGGTTTAGGGGGTTACAGAGAGGAAGATAGATGGGAGAGAATCACCTTTACCCTAAAAGCATTCTTAAAAGAGGATAATTAAATCAAGTATGACAGTAAGTGCCATTGTAAGTAGATTTTCTGAATAGATTTATTATACTGTCACTGTTTTTAATACGAATGTTTATGAAAAAAAATTCAGCAGTACGGTGGAACAAAGGCAGTAGCTGATTATCTTTCTGAGGCAAATAAATAATTTTATCTTGGGCCTTTTTTGCCAATTCCTATATGATCCCAGCAAATAAAAGCCATTAGCAATAAATTTTCCCAATCTTGTCCATTTTAATGTAGTTTGTCTCTGATCTTCATGAATTGTCATAAATTCTTTTAGGTCAGGGATGAGGAACCTTACTGAGAGCTAAGCAGACCTTTCTGTGTCTTCTAAATGACTCTGTATTAGCATATACCAGGAAAATTCATATTACCACAGGTTGTATGGAATTAAAGTCCTCAGGTCTCAGAGTCCCTGTTCTGTTTCTGCTCATAGCTTATGGCTGTGTTTGGACTAGGTTTCACAAGAGAAGGGACTTTCCTTTCTGAACATTATAAAGATCTGCCTTATTATTGCCCAGATTCTCATCCTTTCATGGCATGTTTAGAGCTGCACTGGAGAGTATGATGATATTGGAGCCCTCTCCCCAAAACACATGGAATGTGTTCAGCCAAAATGTGGTACCATTTAAGAAAGGGCTGAAGAATCTCTTTTGCATTTAAAATAGAGATGATTCTGAAACTAAAATGTATTTTATCTGTAGTTATTTAATCCTCTCTAGTAGTGCTGTGTGTCTGAGGAATGATGCAGGAAAGATGCAGCTGACTCACCTAACTGGCACCTAACAGGACTAGGAAAAGTTTGTCAGATGTTGCAGTGTGTGTTAAAAACAGGGTGTGATGCTATTCTGTTAAGCAATTCAAGTGACTCACTTACTGACCGTATCCTGTTACCAGGTCTACAGAGAAACATTTTAAGGGCATTGTAAATTTGAGGAGCTTTGTAACAATAACATAACTTAAATTTTTGTATGGTCTCATAAAAGAGTAAATCCAGGTGACAGTTTTGCAGGACAGTTTGACATAACAACATTATCTGGGAGTTACAAGAGGTGTAAACTGATGTCTTGGAACTCAACATTTCTTCAAGAAGTACGTTTCTGAACTTGCTGAGGGGCTTTGCCATTTAGAAATGCGGGTATCTTAGTACTCCCTTTACACAGAGGGCAGATAATTCCTCCCACGTGTGCTGGTTTCACGAGATCTGTCAGTGTTCAGAGATGAAGGCATTAACAGCAATACAGATTTAATAGGGAGAGCACCTTCTAACAAAGTCAGTAACTTAAATATACTATAAATCTAATCTGAAAGAATTAAAAGATTTGCCTAGTCTCTATACTGAAGAGTTACATGAGTTCTATGTGCAGTTCCATCTGCACATAGGCTGAGCTCTAGTAATCTGAAAATCAATTGAGCAACTAGAAAAATACTGGAATGAATTTTGCAGGGTGACCAATTCACTGTAATCTTAGTATTATTTTATTACAAACCATAATTCAGTCTTGAGAACAACAGGCCTGATGTCTCTGAGATGAGAGTTCACAGCATGCTGAATCACATTTCATACTCCTAATGCCTTGTTTAGATGAGTAACATCTCATCATTTGTTTTAAGCATCTTATCATCCTGTGGGCAGAATTTATTTAAAATTTAATGCAGAAGTCCGTGCTATTTTCTCAACCACAAATAAGTGATTTCTACTTTAGTCTCCACAGAGACTTTGAAAAGATACAGAGGAATGCTGCTCAACTGGAATGTTTACTTCACTGCAGCCATGGTATGCAGCCCACTGGTACAAAAAGGCAAATAAGCATAATCTCTTTTCCCAAAGCTTTCCCACCGGCACCTCTTTTCATAGTGTTTGGCCTATTAATATGTCTCAAATAAGGTTACTTGCTCTTTGTACTCAGTTTGTTTTGCAAGAATGCAATAGATACGTTGACTTCTCACAAAATTTAGACCATTTACAGCAGAGTTTGATGTGTAGCAAATTTATCAAGGGAAAAGGTAAGAACTGATTTAATATTTTAGAGTATTGTCCCTAATCATCAGGATTACATGCTATGTTTATTTTCAGTAAGGAGTGTTTATTTTTTCTTTATACGATATATTTATTTGTTATTAATAGATACAGCAATATCAAAGATAGTATTTAAAGCCAGTGTGTATACATACACAAGTAGGTTACAAAATATATGCATATTATTAGGCTGTTATGAACAGTATCCATGCTGTCTGGTACAAAGTCTTATTAAAATCTGGAAGAAAAATATTTTTCCTTCTTTCTTTTCTTTTTTTTTTTTTTTTTTTTTTTTGGTCCAGGTAAAAAGCAGAATTAATGTATTAGACTTAAGCATAAATCTGACTATGGTAGTTTTAAGGGTGCTAGGTGGGAAATCTAAGGAGATGAAAAGGAGGATAAAAGTAAAGTCAAGGAGACCTAGAGCTGAGCAATCAATCACAAAACACAGGTATATAGAATGTGCACTATCCCGAGAGAGCTTCTATTGCTCATTTTATTTCCATAGCTAGAAATATTAAAGGAGTATCTGTTATCTGTTAAAGTTTCAGTTGTGTCTGTTTCTGGCTCCTTCTGCTTTTCATTCTGGGATTTAAGGCCAAATAATTTTTCTTTAGATGTAGAGACACTCCCAGTGATTTTTACATAGGAGGAGCCCTATATACAGTATAATTCCTCATCTAATAGTGCTCTGATTTTGGGATGCCTGAAAGATCTTTCTTCAAGGTTACTGTTTCTTTTATAAGGATGGGATACAAAGGTAGCAAGGTTTAGCCTGTCAAAAACTGGAGAAGTCTTTTTCCTCTTATCTGAGAATTAAAATAATCCTTTTTGGTGCATGCTTAAAGGATTTGCTTCCTCCATGTTCTGATGGAAGTGAAAATGCAGAAATTATTTTTTTCATCCTGCTCAAATCTCTCTCCCTTTCTTCTGTGAGAAATGGATAAAGAAGTGGAGAATTAATTTATTAGAAGAAAAATAAGTAGCCACTAGAATTGTCAGAATAAGCTCAAATTTCTCCCCAAAAATCATGATCTGTGTGGGACACATTATAGGACATATTCAGCAGCTCTCTAGACTAAAACAACCACTCACACCAATTAAACAACTCCAGCTCAGGTGACTTCTGAGCTGTAAATTGTTGGAGGTTTGGGAAGTACAGCGGGGTGGTGTCACTACAAGCTTATCTACTCCTACCCTCTTCCATAGCTACTGGCTGTTGCCACTGCTGAAGACAGGACACTGGGGTGTTTGAACCTTTGTTCTGAGCCACTGCCTCTAGTCTTATATTATGTTCTTATTTTCACAGTTAGCTGAGGGACTGCATTGGTATCCTTTCAAGGAGGGTTTTGGGTTGGATTTGGGGTTTTTTTTCAGTAAAAGAGTGGAATTTCTGTAGGGATTTTTAACGATATTGTAGCCTAATTTTACATTTTATTAGTCAAACCTCATTTTGCCCATTCTCTAACATTAGCAATTACACTGACTTTTGCTGAAGCTGAAGTTGCTCAGAACTGCTGAAACACACCCAGATGTCATGAACTGAAACAAAGGGAATCCTACTCAGCTCGTAGGCAGCAGCACATACAGGGCAGCTCTGTTACTCAGCATGTAAGCCAAGAACTTCATGAAAATCCTGGCCCTGTTGCATCTGTTTGCATCCAGGTTTCAAAAGTTCAGTCTGTTCTGTTCATACTTCCCAGCGCCCTCATAAACTATTTGAACAGCAACTGCAATGTAACTTCTAAGCAAATGCTACAATAATATTAATACTAAAATGTGTAAATGCTACTGGAGTTGAGCAAATTCTTTGGGCAGTTGTCAAAATGGAGAGTTACATAACTTGCTTTCCATTGCCCAAGAAAATTAACTTTTTTAAAATAAACTTGTGAGGGATATACTAGCAAGCAAGTCTAACTATAAAAATAGTCTGCAGTGTACAGTGAGACTTTGATTTCTGTAGCATAAGCTAAAGTTGGTAATGTTTAGGATGTCATAGTTTCATAGAACCATAGAATGGTTTGGGTTGGAAGGGACCTTAAAGATCATCTAGTTCCAACCCCGCTGCCAGCAGCAGGGACACCTTCCACAGACCAGGTTGCTCAAAGCCTCATCCAGCCTGGCCTTAAACACTTCCAGGGAGGGAGCATCCACAACTTCCTTGGGTAACCTTTTTCTTACAGTTGTGTTTTAATTTACTGGTCAAGTTTGCAGTATAGTTTGTAGATTAGTAGCCTTAAGTGTTTGGAAATAAGATAACAACAAAAACATACGACAGCATGAGTTTGGTGGGGTGCTTCCAGTTCAGGCCAAAGAGGCCAAACGTTGTTCATACTCATGTGTTCCATTGGTGTTGATGTGGTTACATGTATGTAATCAAGAGCAAAATTTATCCCCTTGACTTAAAGATTAAAGCATATAAATACCCAAAGTTAAGCTCTGCTCTTCATATTGCACAAGAAAAGAGGAGGATCTGAGCTTTTCATTAGTATTACACTCTCTGTTTTATACTGACTAGTTCCAATTGTGCTGTTTCTAATATGCCAACTGGAGAAAAGATGCAGCTTTTTGGAATACAGCAAAGTCAGTAGCAATTGAACTGATGTTTTATCAGTCTTTCAGATTTTGATTTACATATCTGACAATTTTAGACAAACCAAAATCCTACCCACAGTTTTCCCTGATCCAACTATATTTTACATATTGATAATGTTAACCCATTCTGTCTGCAAAATGTTATGTCTACTTGGCTTTACACTTTTGGATGGGAATTTAATCTGTTAAATATCAGGGGTGATGGCTCATACATTTAATCACTGCGGAGTCACTGCATTCAATTTACTCATTGCACTGAATTTCTGAAACATGGGGAGGATAATGTTCTTTTTCTTGTAGGTAGTTGTATACCCTGAGTATTTGTCTTGGCTGTACAGTTAACTCAACTTGCAATTTCTTTGTGGTTTTTAGCTTGAATCTTGTATACCCACAAATCCTTACTTGTAGCATTGTAGTACTTTAAGATTTCTGGGGATAGTCAGTGCAGTGTCAACTGATGCAGTGACTGTGTGAAGCACAGGTAATACTCTGCAGTGTAACTGATCTTAGTAGTGCTTGGCTGACTGAAGTGATGGCTGTCATTTCTGTTCCCAGTAGCAACATGAGCATATTCTGTACAGTGAATGCTCAGACAGTATAATTGCTTCTTGGCAATGTGCGATTTTTTCCATGCACAGAGAAACTCTGCAGTATGCAATCTGCCATTCTCTGGGTTTTTTTGAATGTACTGCATCAGGATTCCTGATACTAAGAAATTTAGACAACTAGATGCAGAGTTTGGGGAGATGGACAAATTGATAGACAGATCTAGATGTACATAGATATGTGTGTTTTTCCTCAGGAAAAAGATCCAGATGGAAAAAACCTGATGTATCTGGGGAAATGGAGCCATGTGGTAGCTTTAAATCAGGTTTACTTTACGGTGAAGGCATAACAATGCCAGCAGGAACAATGCCTCCACTTAAGCAAGCCATGACCCAAGTGTTTGGCAGAGGGTCCTATGGAAAGGCTAGGAAGTATTACAAGCTGGGGAGAACTTTCTGGTAGCTGTTCCTATATCAGATTGTTTAAATGGGAAATCAGTAGACTTCGTATTCCAGGCATTTAAAATTATTTATTTGTGCTTAAGCCCTGCCAACCAAAGCATAAGTTAAAAAGGAATTTTGGTCTCTGAACTTCCAGGGTTCATATTTTCAAGCTTTTCTTGGCAACCTCGAAGGCCAGAAAGGTGCTATATTTTGCTGCTGTCTTGTTATTTTTTTTTAATTAAAGCTCAAATAAGCCATGCAAGCTCTTAACTCCAGAGGCTGGAGCTTTATGTAAAAAACAAACAAAAAATTGGAATATATGTGATAAAATCTTGGTAGCTGGTAAAAATGAATTTGTTTTCTGGAGCATGCCATATTTGAAAAAGAATAAGTAGAAAGGCAGAAAATTAGAAAAGAGCATCTTCCAAGCAGATAGGCCCTGTTTATCTAAAGTGGGACAAGGAAAACTTTTATCCCACTTTTACTTTTGGATGGCATTTGAATTGGCCTTGTGTGTTTGGCAGCTCATCTGTTGAACCATCTGTTTCAAATTATGCATGCTCAGAGGGCACATTGCATCCAGGGATACAGTTCCCCTGAACACAAGAAATTTGAACTGAATTTGCAGTTTAGTGATCTGTAAACATGGATATGCAATTATACATCTAAACAAACTCTGTTTATTTTGGAGAAATCCAAGCATTCATACAGCTGGAGAAACCTGAGGAAGGTTTAAAGTGAAAAGTCTTAGGCCATACTCACTGTCCTGTGTCCCTTGTGCAGTGCTCAGGCAGTGCAAAAAAAGAGAAAACCACCCAAGGTCCCCAGTGAGGAAACTTCTCTTTTAGACTGAAAAGTTCTTAATGAACTAAGAGCTAATATAGTAACCAGTTTTACAGCCCATTTAAACAGTGTCTTAAAGGGATTGTGCAGTGGAGAAACTGCAGTTTGGCTCCTTCCCTTAATGAATCGTCTCCAGTGCTATCACAGTGCTGGAGATGAACTGCATAGTGAATCAGAAAGATATAACCAGCTCTCTGAGAGCCTTTGTTATACAAATATATCTTGGCCAGGAAAGAGGATTTGATCCATAAACTTTAATGGTGCATTAGGTAAATTTTATATTATTTATGGCATATTAGGTAAGTTTTATATTATTTATGGCATACTAGTAGCACTTATCTTTTTCATACGTTATCTGCTTTGAACACACTTTTTTTTTTGGAAGAATATACTGCTTGTTCCACCCCTCCCTATTCCTTCCTTTCCCCACAACGCTGACTCAATTCCTTTTACTCTTTCAGTCAGCTTGCAGTTTTAGGCATTTCCTTGTCCAGTTTTCAGTGGAACACGTTACTTCCCCCTCATCAGCATTGTGCAGCTCTGTTGCAGCTGTTGAATAACGTGGAGATAGGAGAGATTTCTTTACAAGTAGTAGATACTGGCATAAAACCATCTTCTCTTCATGGAATACACTGAAACTATGGATTTGGGTAGCAGTTGTGCAGATGTGTATGAGAGAAGGAAATTTGGCTCAGATAGTGCAGTGATGGAAGTAATGGTAAATCTAGAACCAGCCAGGAGACTTGAGGGATAAATGTAATTTTGTCATAGATTCCCTTTCTAGATTATTATATTTCCTTTTTATATGTTTTCAGGTTAGCCAAAACCCCAGATTGTTTGCATTATCAGCAAAGTTTGAATCCTCTGATAATGAGGATCAGACTTAAATAATATAGTTCATAATAAATTGTGAACAGAGCGTTGACCAAATATGGATCTATTATATTGTTTGGGGAGATCTTATTCAATATGCATGAAGAGTCTAATTACAACATTAGGTTGAATGAGGTGCTTGGAAATATTTCTTCCTGCTAGAAGTAGCACACGTAGTTCATTTAATCAAATAATCATATATGCATAATTTGCACATCTAAAATTTTAGGAATTTTATTTCCTGTAATATATTTAATCTGCTCATCTGATCATAAATAGATCTTTGTATTCCATTTCTTACTCAAGTATTAAGTTGCATTACTTTATAAATTAGCGATCCCAAAAGAGCTACAGGAATCGATGAACATTATTTCAGCAATGTTATAAAATTCAGGTACCTGAAAGAAAAAAAAGTCTAATTAACATTTTGTCTTTTTGAATCTTATTAGTAGAATAAATGCTTTTCTCATATGAACAATTTGTTATTAAAAAGCTACAAGGGCAGGGGACAGAACTGCAGATATGTAAAAAAGTCAGCTGTATAGTAACAGTAAAGGGGAGAGGCAGAGATTCTGTGCTGGTTTTACAATCTGCCAAGGTCATAGGTTCTATATTTTGGGCAAGAGAACTCTTTCAGACTAATGCCATCTGGCTGGCTTTGGTCTGTGCCAGTTGTTATATAGGCCAAGCCCCCTGTCCTGCCTCTACCACAGTTCTTGAAGTAGGAATTAGCTTAAAAATACAGTAATTCCCAGTTATCTGACTGGAAACATACCTATTAAGTGATTTAGAAACCCAAGGAAGCGATCCAAGCTTCTGTGCTTCTATCAGAGACTTTGATCAAAAGTCTCCTCATCCATGTCCTGAAGTAATTTTTGGATCCTTTTGCCCTTTCAAGCCTCACTGGCAGCAAGAAAGCCTGGCTGTAGGATCTGCTCCAATTTGCTGTCCAATGCACATAACCACAGTTTAAAAACAGAACAAAACAAAACTCCACCACCCTCCCCAGGTCTTCTATCTCATTCTTTTAATTAGGAACTACTTTTTCTGAGATAACATGCTTATCAGCTTTGCTTCCTGTGCTTTGTTTTTGCAAAAGACAGTGATTATCATACCAAATTTTTTTCAAAGTTCGTGTCTGTGTAACAATATTTCTAACTCAATCTTTCCAATTGTTCAATAAACAGAAGTCTCAATCCTATATTGGGGATAACTAGATATTTAAGTTGTGATTGTAGGAACTCCATATACTGGAAGAAGGGATTTGAAATCATCAGAATTAGATATTACGTTGACTTTTATTTGAATACAATAAACTTTGTTATTTCATCCAGGCCCGTCATAAACTTTTGTTGTTTATTTTGTGTTAACAGACACCTTGCATACCTGAGAATCCCAACTACAAAAATAAGGATATTGAAAAGCAAGAACAAACAGCAGATACCTGTATTTATAAATGCAACAATATAGGTTTTCTTGACCTTGATTTCTACAAGGTACCTGTATGATTTGTATTTTTGGACTGACAGTTGTGCCATCTAGCTAATGGATTTGTTCTGTAGTCTCATGCAGGAGGCCCACAGCTAATTTTTACCCTTGGATTTATTTCCTGCTTAGGAGAATTGGAGTTAAAATAAATAACTCATCTATGTATTCATTGTGCAGTTAACAAAATAACTGTACGGGGGATTTTCAAGTATTTTTTTTTTTCTTATGCTCATCTGTATATATGTAATTTAGCATCATCTAATGCTATCACAAGGAAAAGAGACAGAAATTCATTAAATCATTTTTTACAAATATTTATCTAAGGAAAATCACTAGGCTAAACTTTATTTGAACAGGAACAAACTATATCTCTTCAGTAAACAGGAAGAGACTGGCAATCAAGAATGTTTCAGTTTTGGAGGTAATTTGAATGCCTTTTGAATCATGGAGATTCTTTTAGGAAGAATACATTCCCTTTTTCTGCAAAATTTTATTTGTAAACTGAGCAAGTTTGACTGAAAAGCTGTTGTGAAACTACTGAAATCCATGAGGTAGTTTTCACAGTCACAGTGATTATTACACTGGAAGTATTTTCCATTTCTGCTTTAATTGCTACTATAACTCAGTTAAAGAAACTTTTTTTATGAATGGTCACCAGACCTTTGTAGCTACATCTGTTGAACACAACAGGTTAAGCTGATGAAATGTCTTTTATTCCAGATAATAGGAAAGAAACATAAGGTGACACAGAGGTAAGCAAATCCTTGTCAGCTGATGGAGTTCAAATTCAACTAATGCTCTTCTGCATCTGATCAGTCACATGCACACCTTAAACAGTTCCATCAAGGCTGAATCACTGCTGCATTGCTTCTGCAACTTAATCTTAAAAAACAAACCTAAAAAAACCCAGAAAACAAATCAGTCATTAAGCATATAATTTGGTCATCTTTAAGGATATTTCATGTTTCAATTGCATTGTGTGTGCAACCAAATGAGGACATATATTAAACTGTGAACTATTCACTGCATCCATACATTACCACAATGAGATAATATTCAGTCTTTGGCATTGAGCAGTGATATTTATTGTATCTGTTTACAACATTTTTCATACAGGAAAATATTTTAGGTGCTATCTCAGCAGTCAAGTTACATTGCTGTTATTGATAGTACAAAACTGATTTATTAGAATTAAAACAATTAATTACACATCAATAATTCAGGAGTACAGAAAAAAAAATAGAGGTTTTAAGGCAACAATTCTCAGTCTTACGTGTTGATACCAGTGGGATTATATGTTTTGCACTTAAAGGAACATTTTGCCTGCTGGTGTTGTGCAATAGTTGGCCGAGTAACAGAACAGATTCCTCTCCCTGCTACAAAGCTGTAAATCAAAAATAATCCCACATGGGGGTTTCTCATTTATGGACACACAGCAGGATTGCGGTTCTGAGAAGGAGGAGCGCAGCAGAAAGAGTATCTGCAGAGATTCCTACGGACTCACACCAAATTCCTCCTGTCTGCAGAAGGAACGCTGCAATGTGGTATCTGCTAGCTTTCACAACATGCAACCTGCAGTCCCCCTCACAGCACCCAGGACTGATACAGATGTAGGCAAGGAAAGCTTCGCTCTTGCTTCTCACTATAGTTGTCAAAAATTTGTGATCTTTTCCATAGCAACAAAAGCATCAAAACACATATTTTAGTTAGCACAGGTTTAAATGTGGCTTAATCATGGTTAACTAACATGATCAAATAATCTCTGTCCTTGTCTACTCTGAGGGCAAAATCAAACATCTTTTTAAAAATGATTGATTTTCCACTGTTGTTAAGACTTTTGACTCATCTCCTCACTGTGACTTTGGCAGTCACAGTGCTATAACCCAGCTGAGATCTCTGTTCTGTCACCAGCGGTCTTGTCACTGTAGTTCACATACAACGAGAGAGGTTATTGCTGAAACCAAACTGAATATGAAAGTTTTTAACTACTAGTGTAAAATTAAACATGACTATTGTGTTTTCCTAAAGAAGGATTAAGTTAAACGTCTGTTTTAAGTGTTTTGCTGTGTTAGTGCCTGAATTGTTGCTCAGCTTGAACACTGGGTTGCAGGTAGTAGGTTACTGTGATTTGGGAAAGTTAGTTTGTTTCTCTTATGACCAATATTCTTGCATCAGTATTATTTTATTTTCATAATTTCCAAACCATTTTGACTTTATGATTGTAATTAAGACTGGATGAAAGAAAATTGAAAAGAAAGTAAGAGTATGTAAGAAGATAATAATTAGGAGAACAAAAAAGGAAAGTCTCAAGAAGAAACACTTGCTAGTATCAAGATTTACAGTAACACCAAAAAAATGGCAAAATGTCCTAAATAGTCATGAGTTTATCTTAAAGACAAACTATTTCATGAGAAGAAAAAAAACCTCAAATTGTCAATAACATGCTCTTTTACCTAATTACTTCATGTATCTTATAATTCTGAAATGAATTAGTAATCTTTGTAAAGTGCCGAGTGAATTAGTCCTAGGTTAGGGGAATGCTGGGAATTCAGTGTGTAGGGTTTTTAAAAAACATTTTTTTCTATTTACTTATAATAGACTTATAATTGTTTCAGAAAGGCAAGCTGTGCATTCCCTGGATTTATAGTATAGACAACATGCCTAAGGAAAAAGAGAACAGAGAAAGAAATGTTGGTAGAAGCCTTTCTGCCCACTGCTTTGTAAACATATTAGTTTCCAACCCTCATTTTGGTTGAATATACAATAGCCATTACAATATTGATGTGTTTAATTTATAATGAAGCCTGTTACTGTTTCAGCAGTGGTATCACTTGTTCTATTTCTGTCAGAGCATATATTAAGCTGTACAAGGAACTACTAAATCTCCAGCTGCTACATTAGCTGGACATCATGGCAAAGTAGGGCCTATTGAAGATTTTTCTGAGTTTCAAATATAATCTTGAATTTAAAATTAAATCCTGTGTGAAAAATATCACTCTGCTGTGTGCCATCCATCTAGTTTAAAAAGGGGTCAAATTGACCTCTTGTATATATCTGCATTTTCTCTAATTCTTTTGGGGCATGAGGTGTAGCCCCATGAAATTGGCTCATAGAAATTATCTCATTGGAGAAAATATGCTTACAGTCTTAATGAAATGATAAATTGTGTATGTTTTAAAATGGTATAGATGGGTTTGTAGTGCTCAATTTTAATTTTGCCAACTCTTCCATCAAATGGAATTGTTTTGAAGAGATTCACTTAAGCCTTACTCAGGTTATTATCAACTGTAACTTTCAGTCTCTTAATAAGAATTCAAGATAGTTCTTTCTAATTATCCTGGTTCAAAAATAGTTTTGCCCTTTGGGATTCTGAATATTTGCAATATAAATGACATTATTTTACAAAAACAAAGAGGTACAATTATTCCATACTGTACTCTGTTTCTACATGACATAAGACTGCCAAATTAAGAAATTAAATTCAGATCTATTCAAGCACTTCTGAACATCTGAACTGAAAACACTGTTCAGGTGAAGACATATGCAAAGATACCTTAACATCCTACTTTGTGCTTCTTTAATACTGCTAGAGTTTTGTATACATTTGATCATCCCACAACCCAATTTAAAACACTTTCAAAGCAGCTATAACTTTGAACACCACCATGAGGAACCAAGAGCACAGCACAAGAGGAATTAGCAGATTATTCCAATGCAGTTTTCATAATGATCAGTGTACATACTGATAACTAGACATCCTCCTAGAAGATACACTGTAGGACTCATACATTACAAAAAATTAACAGATCTCCATGGAAGGTCTGATGAAGAAGGTCAGGCTAGATTATTGTGATGGTCTCTTGTGGCCTATCAGTAACCCTATGTCTAGGAAACTTACAGCTTCATAAAATGTAAAGAGCACATACAGCATATCCTGGGGTGTAATTCTAGTTAAAGGCACGCCTGCAGTTGTGACTTCCTAAAACAACATGTGTCACTAGTCCTGGAAAGTACTGTAAGATTTCTGATAAAAGGTACCTTCAGTCCAAAAGGTCATCCAAGTTGTGTGTGATGATCTTCCTCATTTTTCAGGAGGGATCTCTCCATAATCTAAGCATGGGAAAATGCTGATTTGTGTCAGGAGCACGGCTGTCGCTTGGCTTTCTGAAACCCGTGCAATGTAAGACAATCTCTGTTTACCTCTGAATAGTTCCCCTGCATTTCATTCTTTGATCATAGAATAGTAATTATTTTTTTTGCTAGGATTTTGTGTATTCATGGATATGGTTCCTTTTGTTCTGTAAAACTCAAAATGGTTTAATCCTTCTGACATTCAGATCCTTAATTCTGTATCTGTAGTACTGGAGCTCCTAATCTGCTTTGCACTGAAATTCCAGAAAGCCAGGTACGTCGTTCCATGTTCAGGTATGCAGGAGGCAGGAGTGAGTCATTCCTCTGGTCAGCTTCCCAAGAGTTCATGGGTTGTAATAATACTGTTCCTCGAACGAGCAGAACGAGTCATACTAAATGTCTACATGTTGTTTTGGAAAAAAAAATAATGGACTTCCTGCGTGCTGATCCATAATGTCAACAAGGCTATAATAAAGGAAGGGATGGACACTTTAGATGTTATTTCCAGGGTGACCAGTGGATATGATTAGAATGTTATTAGTTTTACTAACAAAGATATTTGGTGATCGTAAGAGATTTATAAAACACAGAGATCATTAGTATCTGATCCTGATTTTGGTGCAAGCCCCATTCTTCACAAGCCATTTGGCTCATTTTGATTTATTAGTAGTCACTTGTTTGTCCAGTGTAGACTTAACCTTGGGCATTGTACTTTGAAAGAAACAGTAAAGCACACTGAAATCTGGCACCCATTTGCCAAAATGTCAGTACTTAGAATCATAGAAGATCCTATTATACTTACAAATAGTAGCATACTGATCCTGTTCTCTGTGTCCTTTTTGGTATCAAAAGTGTCCTGTGCTAGAGGATCTTATGACAAATAGATCAACATATATCAGTTATTACAGAGCAGATTACAGATAAACATTTCCTGCAGGATAATTCAGGTTGAATGTGAGAATATTAAAAAATGAAACTGTTAATTTAAGTTTTTAACTAGCTCATGAACCTTTTGACTTTCTTATGTTTTTAACAAGCTTTCCTAAAAACCCAGCACACAATCGCACCATCCCTTCAATATCTACACTTCTCAGTGCAGGAGATACTGCAAAGAGCCAAGATTCATGGGGTCAGCAAAGGGAAAAACAGAAAAACAGTTTCCACTGAGGAGCAAATAGGGGAGATAGACATTTAGTAACTCCCCAGTTCCAGATTTCAGGAGCTTCACCACCCCAGCCAAGCCATAGTGAGCTGCTCTTGGCTAAGCCAAGGAAGTAGTTGGAGGGCATTGTTTTGGCAGCCTGGCCAAAGTTTCAGGTAAATTTTAGTAGCCCTAATTTTTGTCTTGACAGAATATAAGTACAAAGTCCAGTTTTATGACCTTATGTCAGGAGATGACATTTCAGTTCCAGCTTAGAAGCAGATAATTATTTCCTTCTGGGAGCTGTCGTTCCAGATTCATACAAATCTGCAGCAGAACAGTTCACTGTCAGCACGCTGACAAGTGCTGTTGTAATTATTACAGAGATATCTGAGGCCTGAGCTAATTGTTTTAACTCAGGTGGTTGGAGGCATCCAGGACAGTGTTTGTCTGTGGGAGGCACAGAACACTCAGCAGCAAAGACCTACGATCTCTACCAATCCAGAGTTAATTGAATGGAACTCATTATTATTATTTGCATTTTCAAAGGCCACAGTGATTACTTTGGACAGAGTGGTCACACATGATGACCGTGTGCTTTGAAAGTCTGTCCACCTCTCAGAGGAGCCAAGCGTGCTATATGCATGGCCATAGCATGAAGGTACGTAACCACGTACCTGGCACTGCCTGCCAGTGCCTAAGCAGCAAGTGCAACTTGTAGTCTGATGTGAACCTCACAGTTTGAGGGAGCAAAATGGTGGGTTTGGTTGTGTTTATTTTCTAACCCAGAGGCTTCAGGAAGGTCAGTCCCTCAGGGGTGGTCATTCAGCCAGAGCAGACATACCTCCTGGCCAGCACAGTCTGCTCAGAGGGGACGTACCTCCTGGCCAGCAGGTCAAGGAAGGTGATTCTCCCCCTCTACTCTGCTCTCGTAAGGCCCCACCTGGAGTACTGCGTCCAGTTCTGGAGCCTTCAACTCAAGAAAGACGTTAGAACGAGTCCAGAGGAGGCCACGAGGATGATGTGAGGGCTGGAGCACCTCTCCTGTGAGGACAGGCTGAGAGAGTTGGGGGTGTTCAGCCTGGAGAAGGCTTAGGGGAGATTTTATAGAGGCCTTCCAATACCCGAAGGGGGCCTACAAGAAAGCTGGGGAGGGACTTTTTATAAGGGCAGTTAGTGATAGAACAAGGGGAAATGGCTTTAAACTAGGGCAGGTTTAGATTAGATATTAGGAAGAAATTATTTAATGTGAGGGTGGTGAGACACTGGAACAGGTTGGCCAAGGAAGTTGTGGCTGCTCCTCCCTGGAAGTGTTGAAGGCCAGGCTGGATGAGGCTTTGAGCAACCTGGTCTAGTGGAAGGTGTCCCTGCTGATGGCAGGGGGGGTGGAATTAGATGATCTTTAAGGTCCTTTCCAACCCAAACCATTTTATGACATACATGGAACATTTAATCGTGCTCTGGGTGAGGCTGCCCTGCATAAAGGGCTCTGTTGGAAGAGGCGAGTACCTGTACAAGTCCTTGGTGTTCCTGCACTCAACACCCTTATTTCAGGGGCTTTGCTGCAGCTGTGGGTCTAGTCCTGGACCAGGTGGGAAACACTTGATGTAATACCCAGCAGAGAAGGGAACAGCAGCAAGAACACATCTGCCAAGTCAGATAGCCTGCTCACAAAATCCTGCTCACAACATCAAGCCTGTAACTCCAGAGCCAGGTCCTGTTACCCTGGCTTGCATTTTTCTTCTATTTGCAATGAAAAGACATGAGCCTGGGCATGACCTCTCTCCTGAGAGGCCACCAGTCTGCTGCCAAGCTGTAGCTTGGGGAGAGAAGGCTGAGGAGAAAACAACCAACAGAGCAAAGGGCATCCATGTGAGATCATGGCAGCTAATAGGAACCCAGGCCCTCCAAATCGCTACTGAGGGGCCCCCTCCCAAATACTAATGGGCTCAAATACTGCTGTCCCCAGGAGACACAGTTTTGTGTAGTTTTACAATCTTCTCATTTAATTTCCAGGTATTAATTATTGTGGGATAGTATTCCAGTTTTAATCAAAGAAGAAAAGAATCAGCCTAGAAATATAAGAGCCTGTGCTATTTCCTAGGGATTTTACTTAGGAGGAAATGGGTGTGAGGTGGAGCAGAGGTGTGACAGTGAGGATGTGAATGGTGGGAATATTTTTATATCTATTCAGTTTGCTTTTTATATTCTTCCCCTCTATATCCTATTTTTCTTGCTGAAACAATGACTGAGAAACAGGTTGGTAAAGCAGATCTTCTAGAAAACCTTTATCAGAGAACAGGCAGGAAGGAGGGATCCTACATGTTTCATGACAGATGATGAGCAATAGCATCTAGGAATGACTGCCAGTTGAGGAATGACAGGATGCAGAGGTGGGACATGAGCATGAGCACAAGCATGAGCCTGAGCTGCAGAGGACAACAAATGCAGAATTAAGAACAAAGAAAGAAAACAAAGCACATTGTGAAACCTTTCCAATAATCAAGTATGACTCCAGGTAATTTCCTCTTCTTGGTCCGAATGTGTGTTTCAAGTTTAAATTTGTGCCTAATCCATCTTGGGGTAAAGTAAAAAAAACAGGAATGTTTTTCCTCCACCCTCGGTGACTGATGTATGATGTGGTGATGCAAAGAGCTCAGAATAGCAGCTGAAATTGCCAGTGTGTGGGCGTGAGCAGGTAGAGGAGGAGCAGTTCATGCTCTCCTGTTGTGGCAGAGCAAGATGTGCCTGGGTGAAGCTGGAGCCCTAAGTGGGAGAAAGAGCAGGAAAATAAGTGGTGACACGAATATTGTTTTCAGACAGTTGGTACACAATTATTTCTCATGGGTTAGGAGAACTTGGAGCAGTTTGCTTCCCACTCCAGCTTGCTCCTCTTTCTCTTGCTGCCTATATTGTCTCATGGTTTCTCCAGCCATGATGTTGCTCGTCCCCTTTGTGCTTTACCTGTTGCAGAACACCCAGTGTTCCCAGTGCTGTTCCACCAAGCACAGGCTTTTTTCAGTAGTACCCCATGACAGGACAAGGG
>NW_010288656.1:0-20190 GCF_000700745.2 Antrostomus carolinensis | reverse complement strand
GGCGGGCTGCGCGGCGGGCGGGCCGGCCCTGGCGCTCAGCAGCACCTGCTGCCGCACAAGCCAAGGACTGTTCTGCATCACCGCTTCCTCAGTCACGCAATAGCCTGAAATCCGACTGCCCCCTCCCCTCCATCTTCAAAACAGGCTTTCCCTGCCCAAGTCCAACGGCGGCTTCTAAACAGCACCCGCTAATTCAGCCAGACAAAGGAAATACATTTAGATTTAGAATATAATCCTTCACCGTTCTGTTCCACCATCAAATCAATATTGCACACCAGACAGAGAAAAGTGGGGATATAAACAGATCCAGCTGGAACTGGAATGTATACACATTTATCTTCACAGATCCTTAAAAAGTCAGATCTTTGAGAGGGAAAATTTTTCTTTAAATACTAGGCTCTCAAAAGCAGAATGATATAAATCCTCACCTAAAGTCGACTGCAGCAGAAGGAAGACTAGCTTGAGTAAAATATTAATTCAACAGGAAAATCTGTTTGTAGGATATTCAACAAGCAATATTTACATTCATATGAGTCTCCCACCTCCGTGCTTGCCTGGACTATTATTTGTGATGCCTTTTTCCAGATTGCAAACACTTCTTCCTCACCTTCGTTGATCCACTCTTTTATTTTTTCCAGTGTCTCATAAACACAAAGGGGACAACTGTTCTTTAAAATGCTTTAGTTTAAATCTATTTTCAAGTTTCGTATTATTTACCCACATCAGTATCCCAATGTTTGTCTAAAATATCATAGGATCTGATAATTTCTCCCATTAAGCAATTTGCTTTTCATGTTTTAATTTGGACAAAGAATGGCCTTCAAGACTTCTTGTGAATATATACATGTGTATATACATATATAAATAAAATATTTTGCATTCACACAACTTCTTTGCTTCTTCTGTTCTAATGATGACATACATCTCCTTAATCAGCTAAATTTAAAGAACTGGCTTAGATAATATTGAACATATAATCTCAAACAATGTAAGGCACAACCTAATAAAAATAATTCTTATGTTTACAGTTTCATGTAAATCAGCTATATCCAGGATATTCAGAAGAAAAATAATGGGAGTATTTTCATGATTAAGGAAAACAGCGTTTGGGCCTTCATCCTCAGTTCACTTAATTAAAACATGTGGTGCTGTGTAACTGCACGCACTGCTTGGAGAGTTCTGTGACATATGGAGTTGTAGAACATGATCTTTCTCTCTCAGCTTTGGGTAGGTTTCCACACAATTGTTACCCAGGAACCTTTGCATCAGATATAGGTATACATACAATGGTGCAAACAGTATATTTGTTTGTTTGTTTTTTCAGAGTACCGTGCTACTCAGACATTTTTATGTGTTCATTTATCCCACCTTAGGAGATAGTGTTAGTTTTTAAAATTCTGGTCTCAAGGAAAAATAAGAAAAAGGGGGGCTTTAGGGGCTTATGGCCTATTTCCTAATAATTTTTAAATCTGTTGGTCAAGTTCAACCACATTTGACTGAGAAATATATATTAAAATACTGTGTTTTTTAAAAAAAAATGTTATGAATAAGAATAAGCCTGTTAATACTAGGGAAAAGGCACAAAGAAGCCAACCATTATTTGCTCTGTTTGGTAGCAGCTGGTTGACCAAAAACCTACATGAGCTCCTGGACCAGTCTCATCATGTGATGTCTCTTACCTAACTGGCAGGCCAGAACCAAAACTAGAGGTTATGGGAAGAGCCAGAAATCTTCCGGGGATGTCCCATTAAAGGAACAGGGGATGTCTTGGAGGTTTTAGGATATAGAGGTAATCTAAGGATTATTTGGGATACTGAGGGGATAGGAATAGAGACAAGTAAAGGATATAAGGTGATACAGGAAACAGAACAATAATATATAATATATCAGTTTCAATGTTAATTGAACAGCTTCACACTTCGAGTATTCTAATATTTAATTGATGGACTCTTCTTTGTGGTCCTGAGACAACAAATAAGAATGACAAATCACTCACAGCGAATTTCAGAAATTTGTCCACCAACCCAGTACCAATTTTTGTGTTGTAGAAACCAATTCTTCAACTTTTATAGGGGTTCATGGAAGCAAAAGATAATTGAATGTACATTTACAAGTACATTCTCCTGACATGACTAAAGAGAAGCTGTGAACAGCAAAGGTTGAAGAAAATAAGTCAGTTAAATGGGATGGTAACAGAAGAGTCACTGTGCCAGCAGACTACCTTTGTTGGTTATTTCCGTTTGATTCATGAAAACAACGCAAAAAGCTTGGTTTTCTTCCTTTTGCTTTCCTTACAGTATTTAAGCATTTTAGTGATATGGCGTCTTCCTACATTAAAAGGTGATGTTATATTGTGGCATTTGAAGGATGTGATTTGAACGTTGTAGACAAAATTGCTGATGAAAGTTAAAAATAAAAAGGAGGGGGAATTTCGGAAAAGAAGAGCCACAAGAAGATTCTCTAGAATATTGCCTCCTTGGAAGACAGAGTTGTTCCTCAGTGAGAGAGAGCCAAATTCAGAATTGGATTTTTCCTGAGAAAGAAAAGAAGAGCTATATAGGAAAGTAGTATAAAATGGGATTGAAGCAGAATTTCTAGATAATATTTGCAAAATCTTAATAACCCTGGGTAATCCATGGCTACTCCAGCAACTGTAGCCATTCCACTGGAGATGTTTTTGCAGGAAGTGAAGATATCACAGTGGAGATTGGTAACTTCCCTATGTATAATTCAGTATATAAACCCACATCATCCATACATAACTGACAATGAATCATCTCTTGAAGAGTAAGAAATGGAAAACTAGGTAAAGGCGTAATACAGTATATATAGTAACTGAAAGGCAGAGATAATATTGTGTTAGTTTTAGGACTGCTACTGTATGTCTCTGTCAGATTTAAAGGGATAGTTCCCTAGATGGTATGAGAAAAAAAGTCTTATAAACATTTCATCTCAGGGAGACCTGAACTGATGGGGAAAAGTCACAACAGGAAAAAATTCACTTTTGTATGATCTGCAGTACTGGGGCTGGTCAGATGTTCACAATATATTGCTCACCAAGAAACTGAGCCCAAGAATTATTAAGTTTTTTGGTGAATAACTTTGAATAATTAATCCTTCTGAGAAAATCACAATCTGTTCACCAAGAGTTCATGAAAAAACAAGGTGAATAATTCATTATGAATTATTTGACCAGTTTTAGCAATGAGATTCTAAATCTGTCTTCTTATGGATATTAACCTCATTAATACTATTTAGTTACATCCTTCAAGATAATGAAAATAATATAATCTAATACATCTAATAAGACACAATTTAAGCTACTGAGTTTCTTTCTGTAAATACTTTGGAAATTAATCTTTATTTATTATATTTTTAAAAGGCTCTGTGTACCACTTTAGAAATACTGGTAGTCTTGGAACAATTAATGCAATAACAAGACATTCTTACATAAGAAGAAAGCCTTGACAGCAGACAGATCTAAATGTTTAAAATCTGCAGGGGTCTACTGCTATAACACAGAGCTGAGTGACCAGTTTCATAGTAAGATGCATAGGGAATTTGAGAGTATGTCTAATACTTCCATGGATGTGAAAGAAACCAGGTTCAGATTCTCACTCTTAAATATTCACAAAACATTAATTATAATAATTATACAACAATTATTGTACAATAATTTAATAACTGAATAATGTTACAAGACAATTTTTGAACTGTTCCAATGTGCCACCCTAAAAACAACACATTTAACTCATTACTACACTATTTCTGTTTAAATATAAACATGACATTGCTTTAAATTAAAAGCTAACATATTCTGACAATTCCTAAGCAACACATAGCAAACTATCCAGTTTCATTAGTTAAAGCTGCAGTTTCACAACACTTTGAACTGCTCTGTATCAAAGCTGCTAGTGTGCTTTCTGCCAAGTGTTTCTGCCTACTCCCTTGCATCAGCAGTAGTGTTTGGATGACACTGTCCCCCCGCTGCCTTCCCACAGAGGTGAGCTGTTTCGTGGCACAAAATTATTCAGGGTGCAGCCTGACAATACAACTAGGCTTCTCTAAAAACAAGCCCCTGTCAAAAGAGATTATCCTGCTTCTTTTTTGCTCCCGAACCTGGCTGCCTGCCTCTCTGGCATAGGTATTGATCTGACCCCATAGGAAAGTCAAAGAGACAGAAAATCAGTCCTATAAAATACACTTCTCTGGGTTAGTAGCAGGCCATTGGGATACAAGAGATTCAGTTTAAAGTCAGATGAATGAAGTGCCAGTGAAAATGCTGGAGAAGAGCACAGCAAAGGGAGCTCAAGGGAAAGCAGTGGTAACATATGGCCAAAAGTAGGGTTTGCAGCAATCAACATTTAGATTGGCTTCAGCTTCAGTGGAACCACAGCCTTGGATTTACTGTAAATAAGATCTAATTCCGAAGGAACTTCCTCAAAACAAACATAAGGCTAGTCATTCCATACTCCTTCCCCAAGAAAAAAAACCCAACAAGCACATCAGTTACAGTGACAGTAATAGTAATAGTAACTTAATCTAATGTATTTTCAGCCACTTGCCATACCACATATGAGTCTACCAGTTGATTATACTTGATGCTGTATAATCATGTTGATTATATTTGATGCTGAACTGAGTTTTACATATGCAAGATTTCATCTGACCCTTCAAAGAATACTTTAAAAACATGCAATTGGAAATGTAATGCAATGTATTATTAAAAGTGTTTTACTGTTTACTATATGCAAATATACATCACATTACTTTGAAATGTCAGTAAAAGCCTTTCAAAAGAATAGCTCTTGTGGAAGAAATTTTCGAGTTAAATAATTTTGAAAGTAATCCTCTATTGGTTGGGGTGCTATGCTATTAAAATCAGTTTATACATTATGAAACTATTTACTATATACTGTTGGTATACTTTTTTAATATTTTCAGTACTACTTCTAAATTTGAATATAAAATCTGAAATTACATAAAGAGATATAACTTCAAAAGAGTTTTCTTCTATGTAATGCATTTAAATATGTACAATATAGATATAGTAAATATGAGAAACAATCCACAGTTTGAAAGTCAAAAATTATGATAATAATTATTTCTATTAACAAATAAAGTGAAATTGTCATAGCAGCATGTTGGCAGAAGGCAAAAGTGTGTACAGGTTGGATGTGGCTATGTGGCTCCTATTCACACCAATCATTCAACTGCACGCCAGCTCTAGGAATTTTCTTATCATTTTTTATCTTTGGTGCATTTTAAACTGGAATCAGAGTGACTGATTTCTGTCAGTACCCTCAGCTGTGGCATTCAGAAATACAGTCTTCCTTTTTTTTTTTTTTCCTGTTCTGTATTAAAGAAGGAATTTATATTAAAAACAGGGCTGTAGCTTTGTATTACGAATAGCTATAAAGCTAGATTTACTACTGCAGCTATACTATTTTTACTGGTTAGTCTAATGTTCATTTGTATGACACTATAATAATTCTGTAAGAATTCTGTAAGAAAAAATTATGAAGCCACAAATCAGAATATCATGGAGTAAAATGTAGTAAAAAAGCTGTAAGCAGAAAACATGCATACAGGAGAAACTTTAGCAAGACTCACATTCATCACTTCTTGATAACTAGTTTTCTCCTAAGGTCTGGGAAAAACACTGAGCGGGTCTCTTCCAGCTACATCTCTTCACAGTACTGATGGGTTGCCTGGTGGATCCCTATTGCTCTGACCTACCTGAGAAGAAACCTTTTATCTTAAGGCCAGGTAAGTCTTTGAAAGATTAGTTCTCTCTTAATGTCGGATGGGTTCCTTGTCCATGAATAGAGAGATCAGAATGAGATGAAAGGTCCTTGGAAATAAGTAGTAAGTCTACATAGATGGAAGTCACCCCTAAAATGGGGCACACCTTGTTGCCTATCAGCATGAAAGAAAGGGGATCTAAATTTCAAAGAAATTACAGAAAAGAAACTTGCTAAAACAAAAGATTATCACTTATTTAGATAAGAGTGTGAGATGGGACTTGCCACCAACTACCAACTCATTCTACTACAGCCTTAGTTCACTAAACTTTCTGCAGTTTGCTAACTCTCATGATTTTACTGAAAATTTCCCAATATTGTGTGATGGATTACACTGAGAACCTCAGCTTCCATTAAATCAAATCAAAACATGATTTTTCACACAAATAGCTTAAAGCTTACCTGTAAAAGTTATCAGTGATTTGGTAGCACAAATGTGACAGCAGTAAGAGGGAAAATGTATCCCTTTTTGGTGCTTTCTCTAATCTCTCTCTGACATTCTATGAACTATCTAAAGGTGCAGATTAAAAAAATCTTGGTTTCAGACTTAATTACATTAAGCAGCCTGATCTTGATTTTTTTTAAAGCTTTGTGATCTTCTCAGATCTTGTGGCTGAATTACAGTCTGATGAGTATTATTGTTCCAAAAGGATCACAATAATTATAAGGACAAGCAATTATTATATTTAGTCTCTTCCAGTTAGTAATTCCAAATGCTCAAAATATATACATATGAAATGTCACAAGTCCTTTAAGCGCAGGTAAACAGCTTTCTTCACTCTATTTAACCAGACGTGTACTTAGATCTAAGATGTTATTTCCATAAGGTGTAGACAGTTCACAACAAAGCCTACGGGTTGGGTTTGTTGGGGGTTTTTTTTGAGTCCTGTGCTCCCTCTAATATATATATATATTTTTTTTTAAATCAGATAAGTATGGACATTGTGTGTCAAGTAATCAAACTTGCAATTAATAAAATGCATTTATGGTTTTTGAGAAAAAAAATGCTTGCATTTTATTATTTTAAGGTTATTTCTTTTTAATTAATTTATAAAGCAGCTGGTTTAGTATCTATAATCTGTTTTATTTCACAGAGCTTTGAAATGTTTACTATGGAACTAAGAACAACATATAGCATTTAAAGGAGTCAGCTCAGAAATGCTGTTGCTAACAGAACATGCTAATATAACAGCAGGACTTAAAATTAGGACATGCTGCTCTCACCCGAGGAGGAGCTATCAGACTAGTTAGATTTTAGAGGGAGACTATTTTCCTTCTGAAGACAACAGTCTCCCTTTTGTTCATGCCTCTGCTCTGTTCCTTAAAGCCATGGCCTGATCATGCACTCATGTTCTGTTCTCTCAAAATAGCAATATAGCTTTTCTTTCAGCAATACCTTTTCTTCTTCTTCTTAGAGAAGGCAGGATAAAATGGCTACAAATGGCCAGTAAGAAGTACTTAACAACTTCAGACAGCCACAAATATGAGATTTCAATAAGGATTAATGGCAACAGCTGATTGGTAAGCAGCAAAACCAAGTCTTCTTCAGATAAAAGCTTTGTTCAGGCACTCTCGTTTTGGTTAAATAGTACTATTGCATTGATTTAAAAAAGAATAGAGACTTGCAGGTATATTTAAATCAAGCAATAGATAACATAAAGAAGTTCTTAGAGATAACTAATTAAATATGTTTAATCTCTTCAGTTTACTAATCAAGTGCTCTACACCTTAAGAGTTTATATTCAAATATATATCTTAGATTCTCCAAATTTAAAGATAGTAACTTTTCTCTCACTATATTATTTTTAATGAATTCTTTAGCGTTTAGTTTAATATTACGCAAGATGATTTGCTAGACAGTTCAGCAAAGAATCCCATAAATGGTAAAAACTGTGAGATTGTTCCTACCCACCCCTCACTCATACAAACAGAACTCTCTGTAACATAGTTTATAATTCATTGTCTAGTATAATTATGTCAAGTATTAGTGCTTTCATCCATTTCCTTTCAAGTCTGAATATGTAGTTTAAAATTAATGAAACTAGGCCCTACTCTTTTAAAACAACTGAACAGTTCAGTTTGAAAAGCAGCTACTGTGGAAGCAGCCTGACTTAAAGAGAAAAATACAAGGAGATTCTGGATCTATAATTCACCCTCGACCTTCTGACCCCACCAACCGCCATATTAATGTGCCCTCACCAAAATACCAGCTTGTGTTTACAGTTTCGTTTCTCCTGATGGTGGATGGGCGCATGTACACGCACTCGCTCTATGTGCGCTCAATAGGATCATGATCTGGAGAGCTGAAAATGTAAACACAAGCTGGTATTGTGGTGTGACTAGCGGTTTGTGGTTTCTTTGTTTGAATATTTCAAAAATGGCACACTGGCCAGAACTAAAGAGGAGAAAAGCAGAGCTACCATTTATATAAAAATTTGATGTTTCCAATATTCACATTTCAGATAGATGAAAGGGGCTACACAATTGGAAGCTATTTTTCAAGACTTTATTTTTTACACAGTCGACTACGCTTCAGTGCAGGAATTTCGTTTTCATGGATAGATAAAATATACTTTGCCCTTGATTTCACATAATGAGGAATACCCTGCTTGTTTAGGTGCCCATCGAACAATTTTTTACAGATAAGAACGCTCTGTTCATCCACAGCATTCACAGGATTAGCTCATTTTAGGTGAAAAAAGCTCATTCTCTTTTCATAAAGAATTTACTGGATCTTGGAGCTGGCCATTTTCCTTATTCAAGTTCAAACATGGATTCATATGCGGACAAAACACCCCAAGCAGAGCTCCAAAATGGCATATCCATACAGTTACAAGACTGTGAGCTTAAATCGGTGTCACTTCAGAAATATTTTTTTTCTTTTTGCTTCACTGGAAGTAAATGAAGCAGAATGACTCTATGAAAAGACCATGAGTCCAAAATCTTATCTGTTTATTCTAAGAATATCAGTCAGTCTTAATAAAACCTCAATGTAAGAATCATTTTGCTACATGGGAGGGAGGAGGAGAGAGACTGAAATTCAGTTTATAAAGTACTGGATTCTATCCAGTTATATTATCAATTATACTTAAGGGGTTTTTTAAATAAGCTTATCAAAAGTAGCTATTTGTAGTAAGATTTTTTTTTTCAATCATTTATTTTAATCAGAGTTGCAGACTGGTTTTTACACCTATTACACATACTATACATGCTCATTACTGCAAACTTAAAGAACAGCTGGAAGTAAAATTCAAGAAAAGATTGAAAGAAGCAGAGTGGTCTTCTCAAAAGAGTGAAAAAAGTCCAGAAATTCTATTGGTATTAACCTAACAACACACTATTCAAGAAAGAGGGACAGGTCTGCAACACATACCAATGTATAAGAACAGCAGTGTAACTCATAGCTCATGAAAAGAGCATCTGGTCTATAAATACTTGCCAGTTCAATTTGATTGAAACATACCTGTCACATAAAAAGCAGGAAATTCTTTCTTAAAAGTATGTAGTATTACCTTACACACAAAATAATACAATAATGATGCTCAGTTTTCTTCTTCAAAAACTTTTTGTGCGTGTTTTAGAAACATTTGATCACTTTACACAAACTGCACAACTGCAATGCCATCATAAGGTAGAACATCTTGCTTCTTTTGAATACGTTACTCTATATAAGCACCCTCACAAAGACAGCTTGTGAGCATTTCACAAATTATAATAATGGAACCACCTACATGTATATCAGTGCTGACAGATCTGGATCATCTTATTTTCACCTGCAGTAAGTTCAGACTCAGCTGAAATCTAAATTATACAATGAACAGCTTTGTTGTAGGAATATGTATGGTCCTATTTTCCATCAACATTTGCAGAACAAATGCATGCAGCTAGCACAGATATTTCATATCAATGGTAATAAATACTAATGATCTTGCAATCTAAGTTTTTTACATCCAAATCAAAGATAAAGTTCATCACTTCATTTTTTTACAGACTGCACTATAGAGGAATAGTTTTGCTTATAGCGAGGCACACCTGTTCAATAGCCATTATTTGCAATAGATTAATGTACGAAAAGGAAACCGTATCCAAAAAGATCATCTTGCTGTTAGTTGATACTAGTAATAGCATTCCCACTGACTGCAATATCATGAATTAGATGAAGAAGTAACTGAAGGAGAATTTAGCATTCAATTTTTACACAAAATACCATAAAATTTTGGTGACCATTTGTAGTCAGGACCTTTACTATATGCTATTCTTAAAGGTAGTGGCAGTTCTGGCCTAAAATATGAGGACTGCAAACTGAGCTCATAATGCCACTCTGGAATTTCTGAACCTTAAAGACCAATATTGACCAAATATAGACCCTTAAGACCAAATACTGGTCTTATTTCTTGGGCACTGTAGAACGGTTCATGCCAGGATGGCTTCAGTCATACATAACATTTTGTAACTCTTAAAAGGGGAAGACAGCATTATTCACAGTATTCCCTTGTGTTTGAAGATCTATCTTAACCATTTTTTCTAAAGAAATATAAATATATATTCCATGCAAATATTAAATAAATTTGTGTGTGATACTACATAATACATGCCTTCCCCTCCTACTGGCATCAGGTAACGTAAAATAAAATAAAACCATTGTTCATTAGTAAGCTTTATGAAACAGCACATTTAACACTCTCAGCGGCTTTTACAAAACAAGCCCCTTGCTTATTCAACTGGCAAAATGACAAAGACCCCAAGAGGCAATAGATCTATATGCCCAGAGTTAGGCAGAGTGGACTCTTAAAAAATACCACTCAATTCAAAATATCCAAGGGATAGCTGCTTTCTCTGTCATATGAAAGATTTTATATCAAGGTTTTTTTCTATTTGTTTAATAAAAAATAATGCTAGAACCAACAAAGAACAAAAATTACCTACATTGTAATAGCACATAACTATAACAACACACAAGTAGAGTAAGAAAAACCTTACTCTATTTCATTCATGACATTAATATAATCCACATCAGTCAAGTATATCTGAAGCCAATTTTAAATTACAAGGGAAGCATCAAAACTAGCTGGAATTTTACTGGTAAGCAGTGAAGAAAACTTAACAAACACTCAGGAAATGAAGAAGAGCTGAAAGAAGTACCATAAAACTAAAAGGCCTACATCATGTTAGTATTGTAAATAGCTCAACAACTTTAAGTTGAATAGTTGCTTGAAAACTAACTGTAATATCAAAGGTATTTTCAAATAATTGTAAGCATGATTATTTATCACACAGTGGACAGCCTATTCTTATGTTCCAAGACAGTAAGGGTGGCTTGCATTTACAAAATTCTTTTTTACTTAAGTATTTGCGTGTATAACAATATCAGTCACACAGAAGTACGGATCTATATTGGACAACATCCATACCGTCAGCAAGATTAATAGTTACAATAGCTTCAAATTCTTTCCTCAAGAATTAGAACTAGAAAACATTTCTTTAAAAATTGTGTCCCATGCTGAGGGTCAGAAGTCATGGTTTAAAAGACCTGGGCTCTATACCCAATTTTGACGATTATATTGAACAGATTATTTGGTAGTCTACATGTAATGATTGCTACTGGGGATTATTTTTCTCTTACTTACTTGAGAAACAAAAACATAAAAGATTGTATGGAGAAAATTTGAATTAACTGATTTTGAAAATTCTTCATTGGGATGGGGATCCTTAAGATTACTGCTTATGTATACCATTAAGAATACATTTTGCTGTCTTCTATTACAAAAGAACAGAGCTAGTTTACCTACCATTCATTTAAAGAATATTAACAACTTGTGTCTTACTACTGTTACAAAATCTTAAATCTCTTACCAAGAACAAACTCAATGGGTAAAGTGGAGCAAAAAAATTGACCTTTAAAAATATTTGTTAAGTTTTCCTGTTTTTCAGAGAGAAATATTTTGCTGAGTGGTTAATGAATTCAGATAGTGACCATTTGACCCAAGTTTTTGAAAGTAATTAGCAGCTCCACTTACCTGAAAGATGGAGCTAGGATGAGCAGGCAGTTTTAAATCAGCGCATTTCTAATTAAAAATTATGTTATTTACAGTCACTAAATTGAAGTTGTAAGCATCTGTGCTTATAAAGAAATATGCAACAAAGGACTGATGATTTTTTAGAGGCTATCCACAGTTGCTGAAACAGCAAGTGAAGTATGTTGACTACAAAAGGTAATTGTCAGCTAGATGAGATTACTGCTCTTGCTTAAACTTATTTTTCGTGTAACTTTGAAATATGTCATTTAATTAATTTCTATATCCAGCTTTTGTGGAAAGTGAAAATACTGAGCATAAAACTAAGCTGAAAGGAGCAAATAATTATATTAGCTTGTTGAACAAATGCTGAGAAGGGTACTACTCCAACACAGTGGGAGTTTTAAATATACAAACACTAGTCAAAAACTACAATCTCCTCAAACACACAAAAATACAATTATAAGGCCCAGGGAGTACAACTACCAGAAGAAAAAGATTCTTGAGACTAACAATTGCATTTATTCCACCAAAAATTCCCTATTGCACACATGCCACATGAGTCATCACACTATATTTCAGATACTTTAAACATTGTAATTTCATGACCTATACATGAAAACTACTCAAAGACTCCAAAGCATTTTCGGACCACTGATGTTAACCTTGTGATATGCAGACTATGGAAAAAACGTGTCTGTGGACTAGTTCTTAGTCCTCAAAATCTGCCTCTAAGGCAGTCTGTGAAAGGCAATTAAGAACAAGTTTATATACGTCAGTTTATCACGTATGACATATCTAAAAGAATCCACTGAAATTTTTTATGACTTCACAAGTCAAAAGAGATTGAAAACTACTGCCATATATGGGCATAGTTTGCTGAAATAAAACAAGAGTCAAAGAGAACTTTAAGGTTTGGACTAATATCAACAAAGGCTGAATATTAACAAAACTAGGCAAGTCTTTTCTTGGCCATTTACATCTGTGCATGAAGTTCTCTAGGTTATTAAACCCATTACATTGGTTTAATCAGGTAGACAGAAAAATCTGTGGCCTCAACACAAGTTAAGTTTCCCTTTTCTCTGCTATATTAATTCAGATTCATTACCTTAAAAAGGCTCCAAACCACAATTATAGATTGTATATTGTGTTACATTTTAACAAGCCAGCAATGCATATATCAGTAATACAAGAATTTTTAAAACTTCATGAAATTCCATTTTGCATTATCTGGTTTCAATATTGTTATTTAATTATAACAAGCTTCTGCACCTACTTGTGCCTCAAACATTCTGCTTATCTGTGTGATATTCTGCTTATCTGGATTTAGGCTCCTTTTTATCAGTGAAACAAAATATAATCATTTAGACAGTGCTGTGATGACTAACATCTTAACAGCAAGAATAAACAAGGGAGTCCTATTTACTATTTTTAGCAGAGTAGCTAAATTTGAAATAAAATAATAAAATAAAGTTTAAATTTAATTAAAATTTATGCAATTTTGTTTAATTTAATTTAAAATTAACATAAACTATTCACAGAACAGATCAATGATGACTTAAGTACCTGATACTGAGAGTTGCCTCATCAGTTCTCAGGAACTCAAATGACAAATATGTAAACCTTTTTATAAAAATTAGTATGCCTAAGTGTAATATTTGCATCTACCTTCTCTGCAAGGGATAAAAATGTCTTACTGGTTGATTATCTTAGCAAAAAATATCTGAAATGGATCACATTTTCCACATCCTACCTTTGCAGAGAAAAGGTTTAGATTCAACTGGTGCTTGGACTGAACGCTGGACCTGGAATAAGACAGGAAAAAAAAAGTGTTTAGTGATTCAAGCTTGAAGAATCAGGACTCCCTAAACGAAGGAAAAAATATGGAGGCATATGAACTGAAAAAAAAAAAGTGGCAGAAATTAGAATCCTGGGCAGTATTAATAATTTCTTCAGATCATTTTTACAACAGAGATTCAAACTGCCACCACATGGTCCCAAATATTTAGGTTTCCATATAGCAACTGTTACAAAATATAATTAAGATCAGTTTATAGCCTTTAATCAACTGAATCAAGATAGCTAGTGAGATGAGATAAATTGTTACTGTAGTTATTTATGGCACATAGCCAATATAACTAAATAAGGATCTTGCCTTACCTGAATAGTTTATTGCCAATTGCAAGTACTCTACCTATCCAAATTACATTTCTATTAATGAAATAGAAATTATGTTTCTATCAATTGCCTATTCAGTAGCGTAAAATCCTGAAAAATCGTATTTCTGACAATTCAGGTACTACAAGAATTAAACAAACCTTTTCTACATACTTCTAGTATTTTTACTGTGATCAACACAGAGAACAAGACATGATCACAACTGTACAAATTGTGCATAGTTAAGAAAGAATTATGCTATATTTTGTTTTCCTTTTCCTTCTACCAGTGCCTCATATTACAAAAAGCTGAACTGACTGAAGTATGATGTATATGTTTAAACAATAAAATAGCTATTTTCTAAACCAACTGAGGAAAAGAAATATCAAAGTTCATCTAGCTAGCTGTTTATAACTTGTACTATCTCAGAAAATTTCCAAACACAATAAGGATCCATCATGCTTTAATGTTTTTAAGTATAGCAGAGAATTCTACCAAGAAGGACATGGAAGAAAGAGTCGGGGCAATCAAGGGAAAATATACCATGGGAGGTATCTTGGTGGACTGCAAGAACTGAACCCATTCTAAAGACAAGAGTCAACATGATCTGATCAACAGCTTGCATAACTCTAACAAGTGGAAGTCACAAATTTCATGTGTAAATTAGATACATTATTATGTATTTAGCTCCAGTTTCTATTTAAATATAAAGTACAGGTTCTTCCACTTCCTAAGTAACAGTGTAAATCACAAATAACGAACAGAAACTTGTTCTGTAGAGGCTTTGCAATACTGCAAATACCTTACTCTCTGCTGTATCACTGTGATTATCAGTGTAATGTAATGTCTACAGATCTAATAATTTATGGAGAGCACTGTGGAATGAAGCTTTGTAGCAGTTCATTACTTTTGTGTCATCAGAGAATTTGCAAAATCTACAAATTGTATCCTTGTTTGTGAGGTAATTTCAAATGAAAAAGTTCTGGCTGAGCAGAAAATCTGTTTTTGTAGAATAATATCATCCCTACTATCCCTTTAATAAGTCATTATAATGACTTTCACTGTTGTCACCATCATTATGTTCTCCAGCAGTATAGTCCTGGATAGCTTTTCTTTAGCATATCTTTACAAGTTGAGTTGAAAGCAATCTTTTTTCTGCAAAATGGTTGCTTTCATTGTATACAGGACATTGAATCTCTTGTGCAGGACCTTTTCACCATGTTGTGATTGATTTTACATCTATTGAAAACAAGCCTGGTCTCTGCCATTTGTTTACCCTTGTATTCTCTCTTTATGCTTTGGTATGCATTTTTAATTAGATACACTCCAGTTCTTTCACCACTAGCTAACACTTTTATTTGGGAAGCAATCTTTACTAGCCCTGCAAATATCCGCTGTTCTTTGCAATGTCAAGTCCTTTTCTCACCTTGCTTTGACTTGGTTATCACTTATATCACAAGTAATTCATCCATCTGTTAACTGCTCCAATTCACATTACTTGGCTTTATTTTAAAGATCTTAACAATGGTCAATGGTCTCATCTGGCAGCTGGTTTCTTGCAAAAAATGTGTCTTTCCCAAGTGACATTCTTGTGAGGATCAAAATATTCACTGAACGGGTTTTATCTAGCAGTTTACTGGTCCCTCAGGCTCTCCATAGAACATATTGTATATATCCAGTGCGTTGGGCATGCCATGTGTAGCAAAGTGGAGGACTTCACCTTCTTCAGTTTTATTTCACTCTTCTCCAGCTTTCTGCCATGTTTTCTTTCCATACTGTGGGTTAATTCTTGCCACAAAAAAATTATGACACATCATGCATCTACATGAATGTTTAAGTTTGGATAGAGTGTGCCTTTAAAGCAGAACCCTCTGTTCTGGTGCACTTTGGTGCTTTGGTTTGCCCTGTGAAGCTGTCTGGAAGTGCTGGAAGTGTAAAATTTATTTTTATTGTGTTACAAAAAAGGGGGAAAACTCCCACTGAGTAAAGAAAAACATAAGAATTAGGTAGAACATCGTTTCATCCCACAGTAATCCAGAAAAAAACACAGTATGTCCACTTTACATACCACCTTTCTTTTAATTTACAGTCTCCAATTTGCAGTCTTCTACACAGTTATTTAAATAATCTGTCTCTCACAGAGTAGCACCTTTGTAATTGCCAGGGACACAAACCCACTTCTCTGTTTCCTCATAAAAATTTTCCATAGACACCCCCAACACACGCATTTCCAGCAAGACTGATTTTTTCTTGGCCTTATCTTCTCCAGATGGTTTGTAGATAGTTTTCACAACTCAGCCATCACTTTAAATAGACATAAAAAGACAAAAGTCCAGTTTCCTTTAGGACTGTATATGAAACTCGTATTGGCTGGCAAACACTGAAACTTTCAATATAAATAAGATCCCTTGGCTCCAGTTTAGGGGGGGTGGGTATTATGGCTCACTATAGGGGATGTTTGCTTTCTTAATATTCTCTCCCTTCTAAACTGGGATGGATTATATCCAAATATGTTGTTACCATTCCTCTCACCCAAATTAATCTGGGTTATACTTGTCATACTTTAATGGGCAGGTCTATGTTCTGGAAGAGATGAAAATAGGTCTGTTTGCAAGTTTTCAATAATCATATGCTTCATGATTAATGAAGCTTCTTTCAAACCTCTAACAGCCTTCTGCAGATGATCGTAGAATTGTTGAGAAGACTAAAAAAAGTAATCTCACTTTTATATACTATCTTTAACTAATCTTGTAAAATTTTATTCATTGTCTGTGACAAGACTTGTTATTAGTTGGTATGCAGCAAAGAGTTGATCCAGCATTTTACAAACTGTTGCGGATGTCACAGAGGTCATTGTAAGGACACTGTTTTGAGTGCTTGCCAAGTACGGCAGAAGAAACCATTTTCCCATATACAGATTTGCCAAGACAGAACTCTAGTCCATTCCCAGGGTAAAAGGCTGCAGTTTAAGAAACTGCTATTCCGCTAGTACTTTTTCAGTGTTTGACTACCAAACATAGTTCTAAAAAAAAAAAGAAAAAAGAAAAAAAAGTCAGTCGTGTGCTTGTTCTGCCTCTATTATCCTCTCACAAGGATGACATCAGCTCTTCTACTCCCTAATGTATATTAATTTCCTGAGCTCTGTGCTACATTCTTAAACATAGGAAATACAACTGTCCACAACTCTTAATGTCTTGTCCAATCCACACTGCATCCTGTATTCTAATCCCAGGCTTTTTAAAATTGTATCTTTTGTTGGGTTTTTTTGGAATTGTCATAACAAAGTCCTGGAGACTTCCTCCTGTCCTAGCGCAAACAGCACTCTGTCTATATATATGATTTGGAAGAAAATTGTGGCCAATCTCTCAGTGTATTCCTTGTGTTCTATGTACAACTCTTCAATTTTGTCACTCAGCTCTGTAAAATTAAACTAATTAATTACAGAGCTGCAGGAATATCGCTGCTTTAACCCAATCACAAACAGACTTGGGGGAAAATCATATACCCGATAAGCCAGCAATTAGGAAAAAATGGTGTGATCTCTTATTAAGTCTGATCCCTGTTGGCCACTTGACTACAGTCAAGGGTAGGTTACTACGGGGAAAACTGGAAGAATGTAAGGGTCCAATCGAAAGAATTTTTTAGTACTTACGAGAGACATGCAAGTAACAAAAAAAGGAACAAATCTTTAACATTTTCATTTTCATTTAGCATTGCATTACAGCAAAACAGTAAATAAAAATATTCCACGAAGTAGTGCTGGTTAGACCAAAACAATAAGGGATTCAGTGGCATGTAAGAGAGTGCCCTTCAGATTAAATGACAATTTGGAAGTGTTTAACAACATATGGTCTCTTTTCTTTGACATATATGATTAAGAATATATCTTTTTTATATCAAAATATAAAATACCATCTGTCATAAGTACCAACTATGATACTGCCTCTATATATCCAATTAATTCACTATACTTCCTAATGTAAATATTTCTCCTATTTTCTCCTTTTTTCTTCTTCTGTAACTATATTTATTTATAAAATTTCAATAAATGTATATATTTTAGAAGTCAATACTATGACTTGAAATGTAATTAGGAGTAACAATGAAAGTCTGTTTCACTTTATTTCAAAGGAGAAGGGCTAAATCTTCGCACGGTTTGAAATGACATAGCTCATTTAAGTCTAAGTCGGTGGGTATAGGTAAATTACAAAGATCTAACTATGTTGCTGTTTACACACATTAACCTAGAGGAATGCTCACTTTTCATAAATATTTTTGTTTCTTTCTTTTTTCCAGAGTTCAGAGTTTCTTAAAGACACATGACTGCAGAGTGAGAATCGAAATATAATGAGTATTTCTCATTAAGGTGTCAGAATTTCAGTGAACATGAAGGAATAAAAGGGTTGCTCTCAAAACCACAGTTCAAATCATGAAAATATATAAAGCATTTCAGATCACTCAATAAATACTTTACCTCATTAATGTAATCTCAAAAAAACCCCCAACTTTGACCACATACATAATTACTTTAATTACTTTTGAGAATATTGAAATATGCAAAAGTCTTGAAATACACTCTCAAGACTTGGAAGCTAAGTTTTGCCAGGTTAAAACAGGAAAAAACGTAACAGCCAGTTTGAAGCAGGGTGCAAGTTTCTTTTGTATGAGACAAACATACACAGATAAACACACACACACTGACAGACAGACATACATTTTTACTCTTTTTTTGTGAATAATTTGTCTGTGGGTGCAGCAACAAACTGCACTGAAAGGTTTTGCATTAGCAACATGAGAAAAAAGACTGATCCACAATATAAACTGCATTTTAAGCCTTTAGATTTTTAAGAATCTTTTGGAAATTTTAACTCTTGTGATTCCCTCAGCCTAGTAAAGATCTGAAAAGGGATGGAAGAGACAATTATAGGAATATTGGTTTTCAAAAGATTGCTATTTTTAAAAAGCACAATAGCAGGTATCATGGTAATTCACTTTCTCTTTCTTTTGATTCATTTTACACATCACTGTATAAAAACATAAGACTTCTGAGACTGCTAAAGTGTCATGGAAGGGGTGACTATATCTGTCTGAAGTTATTTCACCATAATTCATAACATAGTACCTTTTCACTTGCTTCCATGTAGTTGTTTGTGGGCAGAAAACGCTGACCATCTTCTAATATTACATTCTCAATATTTAAAGGAACTTTCAAAGCCAAACCATAATGTTCTTCTTGTTCATTCACGACAGAAACTTTATACGCAGTCCTGATAAATTGCTTTTATAGGTTCTTAAGTTGCCCAACACTTTCTAAAATATTTCAGAAACTAGATATAAATGAACTTCCAAAAAATTGTGTTATTTTATCCATTATAAGTTCCTGAGGCACTGAGTTGCACACCATCTTCACATATTGTCTGAAAAGGTATTTCCTCAGCCTTGTATTTTCCTCTTTTAATCTACAAGAGGTTTGCTTCTGTGTTAACATAAAGATCCTAGAAATTCCAGTTTGCTTCCCTGCATCACTCATCAGCATACATGCTTTTATCTGATTATCTCCCGATTATCTTCTTTGTACGGCAAAAATTCTCACTCTTTTTTTTTTTCCTGTTTCTACTGTTTTTATACATATGACCATTCTTATTCTCTTCTCTAAATCCTCTTATTTTTTGTAATACTGTGTTTGAGAGGAGTACATGCGCTACTGTTCTTACTACAGTCATCATTCTTTTATTGACTTGATGACACATTCTTTGGTTCTTCTGCCATTGCATCGTCTAGTTATTTGAGGACAGGTGCCATTTTGCTGCAATTCGACTCTGAGCTATGGATGAAATTAACCCATAGCACTTTACAGCACAGCAGTTTAAGCCCTTCAGTTCAGCATGTGCCACTTTCCACTCAGTGTCGCTTAGAGACCGTGTCCTTCTGAAGGCCTCTGCTCCCAAAGGCTCCAAGTAACTTTGTGACAGCCCGAGATTTGTTAGAGTCCAGCTGTGGACAATGAGGGTGCGACCACGGCATCCTGCCGCCTCAGGGGCTTCTCGGGCTCCTTCTCACTACTGCCGCCAGGCTCTCAGTGGCCTCAGGCTCAGGCTGGCCACAATTCGCCCTCGGGTCTCTCCGTCCCTGGGGCTGCTCTGCACCCGGGAGAGGCCCTTCGCTTGCTGCCACCCCCCGAGGAAAGGCCGCGGCCGGGCCACACGACGGTTTAA
>NW_010288655.1:0-1382 GCF_000700745.2 Antrostomus carolinensis | reverse complement strand
CACACAGCCACCTTGTGGGGATGGACTTGTGCACACACACAAACAAAACCACACTGCAGTGATGCTGTACTCACGTGCACACACACACACCCCCCCCAACACCTCACAGTGATCTACTCGTGCATGTACACGGGTGTACACAACCACCTTGCAGGGCTGGACTTGTGCACACACACAGCCACCTTGCAGCGATGCTGTACTCGTGCACGCACACACATCCCAACGCCTTGCAATGAGGGACTCGTGTGCACACACGTGAACGTGCACTGACAGTCACTTTGCAATGATGCCATACTTGTGTGCACACACACATATGGGTGCATGCACAACCATGTCACAGTGATGCTGTGTTTGTGGGTGCACACCCACACAACCTAGTTGTAGTGATGCTGTACTCGTGCACACACAGACACCTCATAGCAATGGGCTTTTGCACACACAAACACACACACACTCACAACCACCTTGCAGCAATGGACTTGTGTGTGCAAACACATGGACACACACACACAACCATGTCACAGTGATGCCGTTTGTGCCTGCACATGCCACACACACACACACACACACACACACCTTGCAATGATGGACTTGTGCATGCACACGCACACGCACAACCACCTTGCAGGGATGCCATCCTTGTGCATGCACACACACACCAATGCCTTGGGTGATCTACTCGTGCAAGCACACACACACACACACACACAGAGGCACCTTGCAGTGATCTAATTGTGCATGCACACACACACACAAAAACCACCTTGCAGCGATGCTGCACTCGTGTGTGCACACAGACACACACAGAGCCACAGTGCAGCGATGCACTTGTGTGTGCACACACATGGATGCACGCACACCCACGTTGCGGCAATGCCGTGCTCGTGCACACACACACACTCACACACACTCACACACGCGTGTGCTGCAGCAGGGCCGTGCATATGAACCCATCGTGCTCTGACGCTGGACGTGTGTGCACACACACACCCTGCAGTGAGGCCACAAGTGTGCACACACACACACACACACGCTGCAGCGATGCTGCCCATGTGCACACCCACCAAGTGATGCTCCCCCTGTGCACACACACTCACACACACACACACACACACACACACACACACAGACCCTGCAGTGAGGCCACACATGTGCATAAAAATCCATGCTGGTGCAATGTGCACGAGGGTGTGTGGACACACTCGTGTGCACACACGGACACACAGCCCTGCAGTGAGGCTGTACCCAGGCCCAGGGCCGTGCACACGCACACACACCTGCAGAGCTGAGCACACTCATTCTTGCACACCCGGTGTGAACCCCCAGCCCTGCCCACAGGGCTCCCAGCCAGGCTTTGGGGTCACAGCCCCTCACCCCCTGCT
>NW_010288654.1:0-2377 GCF_000700745.2 Antrostomus carolinensis | reverse complement strand
GGAAGGTGTTGTAAGATGTGGCTGTTGTGTCGACTTAGACAACATCACTGGTGAGTGACCTGTCCCTGTCCTTCATCCCTAACCCTGTGCCCATCACTGGTGAGTGACCTGTCCCTGTCCTTCATCCCTAACCCCGTGCCCATCACTGGTGAGTGACCTGTCCCTGTCCTTCATCCCTAACCCCGTGCCCATCACTGGTGAGTGACCTGTCCCTGTCCTTCATCCCTAACCCCGTGCCCATCACTGGTGAGTGACCTGTCCCTGTCCTTCATCCCTAACCCCGTGCCCATCACTGGTGAGTGACCTGTCCCTGTCCTTCATCCCTAACCCCGTGCCCATCACTGGTGAGTGACCTGTCCCTGTCCTTCATCCCTAACCCCGTGCCCATCACTGGTGAGTGACCTGTCCCTGTCCTTCATCCCTAACCCCGTGCCCATCACTGGTGAGTGACCTGTCCCTGTCCTTCATCCCTAACCCCGTGCCCATCACTGCTGAGTGACCTGTCCCTGTCCTTCATCCCTAACCCCGTGCCCATCACTGCTGAGTGACCTGTCCCTGTCCTTCATCCCTAACCCCGTGCCCATCACTGGTGAGTGACCTGTCCCTGTCCTTCATCCCTAACCCTGTGCCCATCACTGGTGAGTGACCTGTCCCTGTCCTTCATCCCTAACCCCGTGTCTCCTTTCTTGTGTCTCCCATCCCATCTCACTGGGTTGGGGGGTGAGCACAGGACTGCACGGTCCCACTGTGGGTCAAACCACCCCACTCACGAGTTTATTTCCATCCCCTTTCACCCTCCAACATCTCCCCAAGCTCCTCAACCACCTTTTCCAGCCCTCAACAATCTTTCTCCACATCTGCTCTTCTTTAGAAAGGCTTTTATTTGACTTAATAGCAAATGAAACACGGATTTAAAGTCGAGTGTACGTAGTACACTGGTTACAGCGATGAAGCGGCAACACGTTTAAGACGCGACCTACCTCTCCCTCCCACCCGCCACCGGGTTGTCACTGTCACGGGGTGGTTGAGTAGGTGCCATAAGCACAGATGGTATTGGGATGATAAAAATGAGATGTCAAACCATGGATGAAATGTTACAGAAATGGAGAAAAAAAAAAAAATAAAAAAAAGGGAAAAAAAAAATTAATTTGCAAAAATAAAAGAGATTTTCTTACTGGATTAAGGGAGAATTAAGATTGGGGGTTAAAGACGGAGGAATTGGTCGTTAAAATGGCTACACAGAGTTAGGTCTGTGTTCCTAAACGCTGCTTTGAATGTGGTCCATGTGATACAAACCAGCTACTCATCCTAAAAACTCACTGAGGGTAAGGGACAGGGTGGGACAGACCTGGGGACACAGGCACGTGGAGAAGGGCCAGGAAAAAAAAACCAACCAAACCCAAATAAACAAACAAAAAAGTCCACAAGACACAAACTGCTGCTTGGTGCATTCCTGTTCCCAGAAGCGGGGGCTCTGCAGATCCTTCTCTCCACCAGGAAGAGCCCAGAGACCCTCCAATGCCCCCCTCTTCACCTCGGCCTCTCCCTCAAGTCAACCCAGAACGTTACTTTCTAAACACCGTCATTGGAATTCAAAGAGAAAAGGTGGGGAGGGGAAAAAAAACCCCAAATCTCCTCAATTTGAGTCCACCCATCCAGTTCAGAGGAGAGAAATCAAAAATCTTTCCCTCCCCTCCTTTCCTACAAGGAAATCTCCTTTCCCACCCCAATTTGCCACCGTTTTGCGGAGTGAGGAGGAAAAGGAGGCTGCACGAGAGATGTGAGGAGCCAGATGGGCTTACGCCCCCCCCTTCCCCCTTCAGCTGGGCAATAAAGGTTTCACAAATATAAAAACCAAATCAAATCACTCAAAAAGACTCTGAATTTAGGACTAAGGAGGCGATTCCAATGGAGACGCTCGGAGATGCTAGGTTAAAGTTTCAGGAAAAAGACAGCACTGGTCACAGAACCACAGGGGGGGGTTCCCTTGTTCCCTCCCCTGCCCTATATTTCCTGCTACTCTCTTTTTTTTGTTGTTGTTTGTTTGTTTCTGGTTTTTTTGTTGTTGTTTGAATTATAATACAATGTACATCTGTAGGAACGATACTCCAGCCAGAACCCCTGAGGAAACCCTCGAGCGTCAGAAAGTCCATCGGTCGTGTAGTTGGCTTTCACTGCTAAAGCTGTTACTGGCTGAAGCTTCAGGGTTTTGTGTTTGTCGAGTGGAATCTTCTCCTTTTAAGCTTTTCCTGCACACAGGACACGTGTCGTGCTGCAAGAGAAAGGCAGGAATTTCAGTGAAATGCCATTCCGATGGTTGATTTACCCAGATGGATTCAGCCCAGCTAGAATCATAGAATCAGACTGGTTTGGGTTG
>NW_010288653.1:728-1064 GCF_000700745.2 Antrostomus carolinensis | reverse complement strand
TGGTTACCAACATTGCGGACCAGCAGAGTCTGCTGGGTGCTGACCTTGACTGGACACTTGGAGAAGTCCAGCTCAGCAGGGAAGTCCAGGATAGCTCGGGCACCAATGGCCCGAATTGGCACAACTATCCTTTCATTGTCAGTGACACAGACAAGCTCGTGGCAATAATCCTGCAGGAAAAGAAACTGGCTCAGCACAGGGCATTTAGTGCCATCCCCATGGCAGAAGAAAAACCATTGCCTAGAACCCTTCAAGGGCATCAATTTACCTATTCCACCCTCAAATCAACACTAAGTTCTACTAATATGTCACATTTTAAAGGCACCAGTGCACTTT
>NW_010288653.1:0-281 GCF_000700745.2 Antrostomus carolinensis | reverse complement strand
CGTATGAACAAGTCTCCAGATGCCAGCACTGAGATCAGACTTGCCAGGGCCTCAGCACTGCTGTTCCAAGCTCCCCACAAAAGCACCTTTGGCACGGAATGGGTGCCAGCTGACAGAGCAAGCACAGGGACAGGCATGGAGACAGAGCCCCAGCAGTGTCACTGCCACGGGCTCTGGGCTCCCAGCTCTGCCTGCAGCTTGTACCTGCCCTGCACCAGCTCCTTCAGGCAGGTGCCCAAGTCCCCTGCAGCTCAGCAACCTCCTGCTGCCCAAGGGCACCC
>NW_010288652.1:359-929 GCF_000700745.2 Antrostomus carolinensis | reverse complement strand
GGCTGAGAGCATCGAGGGCTGAGAGCATTCACAGCTTCCCACCTCCCACAAAGTGTTTTAAAGGATGAAAACACATTTTTGAGGTGGTTTTTTTTTTTCCCCCTCTCTGGGCTGTAAATCCCCTTGTTAAAACAACGTGTCCTTCCTTCCTCCACAGGACCTGCAAGCTCAAGACCGAGCGCACCGCATCGGGCAGCAGAATGAAGTGCGCGTTCTCCGGCTCTGCACCGTGAACAGCGTGGAGGAGAAGATCCTCGCCGCCGCTAAATACAAGCTGAACGTTGATCAGAAGGTTATCCAAGCTGGCATGTTTGACCAGAAATCCTCGAGTCATGAGAGAAGAGCTTTCCTTCAAGCTATCTTGGAACATGAGGAACAAGATGAGGTAAGGGGACAGCACAGGCAGTGTTCCTCCTTCTTCCAGAGCGCGAACGGCGTTAACGTGTTGGTGTTGGCTGGCTTTGCTCCACTGCTCTTGTGTGTCCTCGAGGCCAAGGGCGTGGGGGTTAGGAAGGCAAAAAAAAAAAAAAAAGAAAAAAAAGAGAAAGATAAAAAAAAAAAAAAAAAGGC
>NW_010288652.1:0-280 GCF_000700745.2 Antrostomus carolinensis | reverse complement strand
TCCTCTATTTATCCACAGAACAGATACAGCGCGGGCAGCGGCAGTGGCAGTGGAAGCTTCCCCCACACTGCCTCAACCCTGTGCCTGAACGCTGAGTTGGAGGAACCACCTCTAAAGGTGAGAGGGGTTGTTCAGTCTCCACGCCCATTCAATCCTCGGCCTTTGCTGCTGAGTCTGCCAACGCACGTGCCAGCTCTTTTAACGGTGATCTTTGAGCATCCCTTGGATCACCCCGTCGTCCTTTAGAAACTGGACTGAGGCCACCCAAAAGAAAATAATA
>NW_010288651.1:0-2449 GCF_000700745.2 Antrostomus carolinensis | reverse complement strand
CTTCCAACCCCACCACTCTGTGACTCTGGTGTGACCTACGTGCTCATGCATCACGTGCTTTGGAATGGGCTTGTGGTCAGTCTTGTCATGCTTGTCAGAAATATCTGATATTAGTTGTGAGCTTTTATTTATGGAAGAAAACAAAGGTCAGGACGTTGTGTTTCTGTGAAGTCCTTCACTGCTTATCCTGTGAAGAGGAGCAATTCAGGGCTGTCCAACTTCTGCACGGCTAAATAATCCGAGAGATCACGATCAGTCAAAAATGAAGCAATACTTTTTGTTCCTTCCAACTTGAGGAACACGCTGCTCCTTTCCCACAGCCAGTGCTTCCAATATTGCTGCCTCAAGCTCATCCTGATGTTCAGGGCAGGGGGGAGGGAGGTGGGGAATGTCTTCGTGTTTTGTGTGGGTTGATTCCCTGTTGGGAGATGAAGACTGACTAAGTTGCTTTTCTTCTAGCACCGGACTGAAAATCTGCACAGCTGCTTTTCAGAGAGCTGGAAAAACTAGGAGCCATCTTTACTCCTGAATTTTCAATCCCAAGAGTTCCTGTAATTAGACATAAAATAATAAGTCAATTCTTTGCAAGCAATTTATTTCTTGACCATTCAGATCAATAATGGTGTTTGTACTTCGACCTGTAGAGCCGTCAAGGGACGTTTGAATCAATGTCATCTTAATCACTCTGGATAATAATGGTCACACAAGAGATTCAGTGCACTCGTGGAACAACAAGAGCCACTGCTACCATAGATGTTATTTAAAGTATATTTATCCCTGATTAGATATAAGCAGAATGAACTTCACAGAAATATAATGATTTGAAATCTGTTTTATCCATCTTGGGAAGGGGAAAAAAACAACCAGGAAGGAGTTGGGAAGCAGACAGCTGATGGGAAGTAATCAGATCTTAATTTCAGTGGGGTTGTGAGCATCAGTGCCGTCCTCTGGTGGGTTTTCAAGTGGAATTCACTGAGCTGCTCTTTGGAAACACGCTTGTAAACTCGAAATTTGTGAAGAAATGTATTATTTTTGCTTTTCTTGTGCTTTGCAGGTGGCAGATTTTGGCCTCAGCAAGGTGTGTCAGGGGAAAGGGAATGTCAACCAACATCGCTTCTCCTCGGCCTGTGGATCAAACTTCTACATGGCTCCAGAAGTGTGGGAAGGTCACTACACTGCCAAGGCTGACATATTTGCCCTGGGGATCATTTTCTGGGCCATGGTTGAGAGGATCACCTTCCGAGACGGCGATACTCAGAAGGAATTGCTGGGTGAGGATCAGATCAGTGCTGTCCTGTTGTCAGTGGACATTAGGGATCCTCTTAGAGGAGTTTCTCCCAGGTGTAGTTGGAAATAAGGTGACATTTATGCTTTGGATGCACCATTTTGCAGGCACTGGGTTGGACTAGATGATCTTCTGAGGTCCCTTCCAACCCTTAACGATTCTGTGAACACAAAGAAACCCAAAGTTGAAGGTTTTTTCGGTGTTTTGTTTTGTTTTGTAAGAGAACTGCCAAGAAATCTCTTTTTCTTCAGCACACATTGCTCCTAGTTTGGTTGCTTCTCATGTAGAGTTTCCAGGTCTTGAAGAGATATCACTAAGGCAGAGGGAAATGCTTTTTATATTTACAAATTATTTGGTTTGGAAGATTGTTCTTCCTGCCAGAAATACTCTGTGGGATTTAAAGGTTAAGGGAAAGATCTCTTCTGGCTTCTCTGCTGTCAGGATTTCCTTACCCTAAGGAATTCTCTTCAAAAATGGATTTGGCCCTTTTAGTGTCACTAAAGAATTGTAAGAGGGAAAAAACCAACCTCATAGCTGTTGGTGAGGCATCTGTTTTACAGCTCTGCTCTCCATAGAGGATTTCATATCTGTTTACTTCCATTTGCTCCATTTTAATGCTCTTCAAACCAAAACCTTTCTAGAATTTGGCTTATGGGTTGGCTCATCTCCTTGATTTGGCGTAACCAAGGGATGGGATCACTCAGAACACTCAAAGGATGTTCCAAGGAGCCAAATAATAAACTGGGAAAGGATGTTGAGATAAGTTTGGCTGCCATCTGGCTGAGTTTCCTCACAGTTTGGAGATGGTGAGATCTCCCAGGGATGACTGGTCTGGTGGCCTCTTCTCTCCCTCTATCCCTCTCCTCCTCTTTCCTCCAAATCCCGCCCCCCCCCCCCCACACACACGCTTGAAATACTTGGTACTAAGTGATTTCAGAAAAGTATATTGTGGTGGAAAATCCATCTGAGAGGAGAGACAGCCAGTCGTGCACGTTAGCATAATGATTGAAGACATCTACCCGGGCTTTGAGCTCATGGTTTACCTGTCTCTCTGTCTTTTTAAGTGTTTAAATTCTTAAATGGAGAAACATCGAGGAGCTATTTGTGCTATCCCTTTAATTTTTTTCTTCCTTTTTCCTCTCCTCCTTTCTCTTTCCTCTCCTC
>NW_010288650.1:2892-30341 GCF_000700745.2 Antrostomus carolinensis | reverse complement strand
TTTGAGACTGAAGTGAAACTGTTTTGGCCTGAGCTCTATTGCTAAGTAGATACTCATTTTAAAAAACAAAACAAAAACTGTTCCAGGATGCGTGTGCATACAGTGAGGATGACGAGCAGGTGGACATTGAGACCGTGGAGGAGCTTTCAGAGAAGATTAACATTGCCCGTCTGAAGGCCACAGCTGCTAATATCCGACCTTCCAAACAGAAGTAAGCATCCTTGGAGAGCACTACAGTTTCGTATTTTATTGATGGGCTGGCGTTGAATGAACCCGTTAAACAACAGGTTTTAATGTGATGGTAAGATAAAGCAAGGCTTGTGTCAGGTCTTCCTGAGCACTGGTGCTTCCCAGTGTCAGTGAGGACGGGGCTGTTGGAACTAAGAGTAGATTCGAGGTGTCAGCCTTCCCCCCTCTCATTAATTTGTTCTTGGGGATGTGTATTTTGTAATGTAAAATGAGTGAATCGCCTCGCTTCCTACAAACTAAATGTGAACAGGGTCATCTTGGTTTTAAATGTGATTTTGCAAGCTTTGTTTATTCTTGCTGGTGGACTTGATGATTTTAGGCAGGAGTGGTCATTGGCTTAATCCCTGACCATGTAAATGAAAGCTTTGTCTTCAGGACCATTGCCCCAGCAAAGAAAGTACTTCCTTATTTACATATAGTGTGCCATGGTTGGATAGCTTGGCTTTTTTGTTGTTGTTGTCCTGTTTTTGTTTGTTTTTGTTATAATGACAAAATGCAAAGTAAAAATATGGCTTACTTGAGGTATGTAAAGATGGTCATGGCTATTTCTCAGTTGCACCAAACAAGTGAATGAGGAACGTTGCATCTTTAGTTCTTTTTGTTTGAATAATTTTTTCTAGAAACTTTGAAAAATCTGGTTGGTGATATTATATACCTCCCAGATAGTTCCTATGTTGGGTTTTTTTTTTTCCTTCAAAGATATAGCTCAGCTTTTATCCTTAGATGGTCACTTTGCTATAAGTTGTGGAGATCTTGCAGTGAGAGAGAGAAACAGATGTCATGTTTTGTAAAAAATAATTATTTGAAATGTGTATTGTTCTTTGTTTTCTTGAAGCTCCTGAGACAGGAGGAAGCTGTTATTACATATTAGGATAGTAATAAATGTGAGGATTTTGGTTGGTTGTTCTTGATGGGGGAGGGATTGTTCTGCCATTTGTATTGAATCTGTGGGGTTTTTCTTAAAAGAACCGAATGTAATTAAAAATAAACCAAATGAACAGCCAACTTTCTGCAGCTAACAGTCATGGGCTGAATTCATTCTCTTTGGCATATAGTGAAGTAGTTTGTTTTTTGCACTGTGGGATAATTTTGCAGCTTTCAGCTAAATTTTTTCCAGGATGATGGCATTGGAGATAAGAGTTCACTTTCTTGAGAAAACATAAGTGTCCTGGTTTCATGTAGTTATACAAGGAAGAGTTAATTTCAGTGGATAAAAGTGAGCAATTCTGGGCTATTGGGATGTAGTTAATGAGGATAGAGTGCATGAGATGAGTAGTATTGGGAAAAACTTTTTACCTTTCTTCCAGATACCATGCTCGTAATTCTTCGGATGAAAAATTATCAGAAAAACCTACGAAGGTATATGTTTGCTCTCCTCTTTCCTTTTGGTATCACACCTCCATTTTAAAGATAAACTTTCATCTCAAGTGCGACTCTTAACGCTATTTATCTACCTTCCATATATTTATGGTTAAATGCAAGAAATCAAATGTGTATATGCGGGGAAGGGGCTCAGTCCAAGTCTTATTAAAGAAAAAGGACTGCTACTGGCATCAGTGGGTTTCACATTCAGCTTGATGTACGGGACGAATATCTGCCTTTTATTTCTTAGTACGTTTGCTTAGGTTTTGTGTTGTTGGCATAAATATTTCTTAGAGCACACATAAAATAATGAACAACTGAGAAATGTTTTCATGTGTCGAAGAAGACAGCATGTATGATTATGTAGGCACAGCACTGGGTGAAGGGTTTCTGAAAACAATAGTTTAAATAATATGTATTTGGGCAAGTTAAAAATAAGGCAGAATCATTTCAATCCCAAACTTACGGCAATCCATCTGAAGCTTATGCTGTATTTTAGGGTGGCTTTGAAGCCAGTTTCACTAACTGTCCACGATAACTGTCTGTGATGTGCTTGATGTCGGGTCCAGAGCTACCTGCTGGGGTGGGCCTTTGAGGTGGGGTGTGGGCCTGGTGTGTGACTTTAGACATCAGAGCAGACTGGTGTGTATACTTTTGCCTGAGATGGAGACGGGTCCCAGGATGCTCTGCCTGCCTTGCCTTCTCCATGTATTCTTCTCTCTGCCCTTGGAGTTATGGCATGAGACCCTTCTTGAAAGGAACGTAATACCCAAGATGAGAGCAGATGAAGTTGCAGCCTTACTGTGCTCAGTCTGCCTGTGAGGGCAAAATGGATGTCAAAGGCCAGGTTTCAGGAGACAGCCTTCAGATTCCTCCTAAGACCAGCAGGCTCAGAAATAGTATCACTGGACCTGAGGAGTCCTTACACTGATTGACTGGGGTTTGGAGCAGACCTAAAATGGTGTAAAAAAGGTGTTAATTCTACTTCTAAGTATTCATCTTTAAATAAATAGCATAATTGTACAAAACCTTAAAAGTAATGATGAAATAACAAACCTTCAAATCTGTAGAGATTAGTAATTATCCTTATTGCCTGTCAACCTTTTTGGAAACGTAAGCAAATTCAAAATCAGAGCCTGTCTTTGACATTTTCTGTTCCTTGGTAGATGTCTGGGGTGTTAAGTTTCAATGTCGTCTTTCACATTCTTACCTACAGTGTTTCTTGGCCCTAACCCCTGTGTACCCATGAAACAAAATAGAAATCAAGCCAGTTTAACTCCAGGGAAAAATTCAAGCGTCCTGTATTTGATGTGATTGTTTAATTCATTAGTAGACTTTTTTGACAAGCAATCAATGACAAAAAAAATTGGCTGAAACGTGTGTGATTTTGCTGTAATCCCGTGGTTTACCTAAGTAGCCTTGTAGTGCAGAAAATAAAAGCTTATGAAGAGAAGGATCTGCTGCTCATGATTTTTCCTTTAGGGTTGATGCGATTATGTTGGTCATTTCTTGGTTAGCATTTCATGCTTATTGCGTGTGCTTCTGAACTTTGATGAGGACATAGTAGCAGAATAGCATGACATGAAATGTTCAGGTGTCTGTAGAAACCTGGTAAATCAGGCATGCCTTTGAACATTGTTTGCCATTGCATTACCTTTTTTTATTTAAACTGGGCAATACGGTTACTTCTCCAGTACAGACAGCGATTCTGGAACAGAAAGATGAAGACGGAGGCAGAAGCCTTTGCTCATTACCGCCAGACACACACAGCAAATGAACGCCGCCGGCGGAACGAAATGAGAGATCTCTTTGAAAAGTTGAAGAAAACCCTAGGGTTGCAGAACCTTCCCAAGGTCTCCAAATCCTACATTCTCAAGCAAGTGAGTATTTTAAAGCTTAAGTGAGGAGGAGAATTTAGTCTGAGTAATGAAGCTAGTATGAACTCTTTGAGTGAGTCACAGTGATACTGCAAATAGAGAACTTCTGTCACCTTTACAGAACTTTCTAGAATAAAACAATATCTGAAAGAATCTATATTCCTAATAGCTTAGTCTTGATGACACAGATGCATGTTTTCAGTTTAAGCGTCTCTTTGTTGAGTTCTTTGTGAATTTAACTATGGAGTGTTATGTCTTAATTACTTAGCGGCTTACTGTGCACATCAGGCAATTTTGGAACACATTGAAAGCTGCTTTTAATGCAGGAGAAGATAGAGTTTCATTAAATATTATACTGACATTAAAAACTTAATTGTAAAAGTGTAAATGACAAAATAAAAGTTGTAGATACATAATTATGCTTATCAGCTGTACCTTGAAACTGTGGGATAAAAGTTGGTGTTTTTTCTTTAAAATAACTGAACTGTGGAGGAAGGACGAGCGAGGTGTTTATCACTTTTCAGCTTGCATTCAGGGAGAGCTGGCATTACATGGTACTTCATATGCTTTCTCTTGAGTTCTAGTTTCTCAAGATTATGAAAGTGTCTGAATAAATTTTGTAAAGATTTCAGGGGAGGAAAATTATCTTGTTATTTTGTGCGTCATTGGTTTATAAATCAGTTCCCTGACACTTTCCTAGGCCCATGAAGAAATCCAAGGATTGACTGATCAGTCAGATAAACTTAGTGGACAGAAGAACTTACTGATTCGCAGACAAGACGTTTTGATTCGAAAAGTATCCACGCTTTCAGGTGAGGCTGTTTTTGGATACAGACTAGCTGGAATAATGAAAGAAAAGGCTTTTAAGAGTGGGAGTGAGTGGAGTAGTCCTCTTTGGATCCAGATGAGTTTAGTTCACATAAAATTTAGGCTCTTGACACCAAAGACCTGCTAGGCCCTGACTCAGCAATGCACTCATCATGCTGATAAGAACTGCTTTTGTTTTCCTTTATCATAGAATCATAGCATGGTCTGGGTTGGAAGGGACCTGAAAGATCATCTAGTTCCAAACCCCTTCCATGAGCAGGGACACCTTCCACTGGACCAGGTTATGCCTAAAGGAAGTGTAGAATGATCTCTGTGCTGCAAGCCACAGACAGACTTGGGTTCCTATGCTTTAGTTGGGAGAGGGGGGGAAGTCACTTCATTGTGTCATTGGTCACTTCCTGAAATGGCTTTTCTGCTCAGTGCTTCACAAGTATACACAGCTGCCTTTGGTCAGTACCAAAACCTCTGACTCCTTTGGTCAGCTTTGCAAATAACTATCCTTGTACTGCTTTTCTGAGAACTAGTGCTAGTAGTGTCTAGAAGAAGGCAGCTGTGTCCACAGAACAAAACTGCAGTATATGCTGAGCTGCTGCTCATCTAGGCATTTAAAGACAAAACCATGTTTTATTTATTGTGTCTCTCTGGCTCGTTTGGAGGTGTAGGAAAGCTGTGACACATGCTCAGCCACTGTCAAAATGTGTATGAACAAACAAAACATTAAATTATTCTTGTAATCTTTTTACTATCTGGGAATTAAAACAGCAGGCTACCTGTAAAGTAAAAATTAAAGATACTTAATTAATTATTGTGTATTTATGTGAATTGGTTCATGTATATGTGAGGTACTTGGTTTTGGGTTTTTGGGTTGGGTTTTTTTGGGGTCTTTGGGTTTTTGGGGATTTTTAAAAGTGTTTTAGTGAACCCTCAACTTAATCCAGAAATGTATGATAGGCCTTTTGGGCAGGAAATGAAAGCAAATAACTTCACAAGGTAGTTTCCTGAACTTTTGCATTCCTAGTGAAGTACCTCAAACCTGATGAGGAAAAAAAATCCTCTCTCAGGGGAGTTAGTTAAATATAGACTCAATTATAGACAGATCATGGTTTTAGAACATAAATACAAAGCAGGAAACAAACTAGTATAGTTATTTCAACTTTGATCATATTAAATTGTGTGCACCTGCAGAAAACAAATTATTTATAAAATCTTTGTGATTGTTCAAGGTTGCAATTTTTATGTCAGTGGTATGTGAGTCCACCTTTAAATGTTGTTTGAGTAACAGGGTCCATTAGTCCAAGAAGTTTCATGCCAGACAGAGGTAACGTTTTGTCTGGTAATCATAGATTTATCATTAGGAGACATGTGAGGGTTTTTTTCACAGCTGTGGATATTTTCAAATGGTACTTGTTCAGCAAGAGCTAGTGCTTGTCCAAGCTGATTTTTGCTCATCAAAGTTGCAGATAAATTCTAAAATGTATGGATGTTTCTGAAGGAAAAAAAAACCTTGGAATAAATAGGTAATTACTTCCCTCTGTTATTAAGTATGCTATTTACTTGGTGGTGATGGTGATTATCTGTTGTACAGTAGTTGAATGGTGTAATCTTAACAGATTTTTAGTTCTGTCTTCAACTCTTTAGTTTTGGAAAGAGATTTTGAAGATAGGTTGACTCTCTGATAATTTTTCTCTAGGTAAGACAGAAGAGGTTGTCCTGAAGAAGCTGGAATATATTTGTGCTAAACAAAAAGCAGTAGAGGCACAAAAAAAGAAGAAACCACCTGAGCCAGAGGAATCTGTTCCGACATCAACTGCTAGCACACAGCCACAAGGATCTTCTACTCCTTCCACAGAGGTGGCCCAAGTGGCTATGACAAATAGAAGAGGCAAGCCATTGATACTGGCCAGAAAAGGAGCCCGTGCCACAGGTGGGTAAAAGCGATGCCTGTTTCACATAAAGGGGAGGCAGACATTGGAGCAGCACCCCATGGGAGGGCAAAGTGCTAGTCTGCTTGTGCAGGCAACTTCATTTTGAAGCAGAATTGAGTATAGGACCAGGAAGTGTCTATCCACTAGAGGTGGAGACCGTTTGCTTTCAGTAAGGATGAGACCAGCACGACTGAGGTCTTCAAATGAATGTGACAAAATTTTGAGTTTCAGAATTACGGGAAGTAAATTCCTGTTAAGTTGTCCTTTGGTCTCATGGAGTTTCACTGCAATCCTGCAGTAATTTCTGGGAGTCAGAGGTGCTTCTTTTTCTGCTGACTCAAAACCTGAAGCTCAACCTCCAGAATACTGGAATTCACAGAATCACAGAATATTAGGGATTGGAAGGGACCTCGAAAGATCATCCAGTCCAATCCTCCTGCCGGAGCAGGAACACCTAGATGAGATTACACAGGAAGGCATCCAGGCAGGTTTTGAATGTCTCCAGAGAAGGAAACTCCACAACCTCCCTGGGCAGCCTGTCCCAGTGCTCTGGTACCCTCACAGTAAAGAAGTTCCTTCTCAAGTTTAAGTGGAACCTCCTGTGTTCCAGCTTGTGCCCATTGCCCCTTGTCCTACCATTGGTTGTCACCAAGTTACTAGATTAGATTCAGATTTTGAAACATCCCTCCCCAAACAAGCCAGCTCTCAAGGTGGTGGAAGACTTGCTCTTAAATTAAATCACAGAATTGTCAGACACTTGAGAATTTTTTTTGGAGCTGAGAACTTGTGGAGAAGTATTTGGTGTTTATGGAGACTTTTGAACCATAAACATAGCAAGGAACAAAAGAATGGCAGAAATCCTAACTTCCATGGTAGTACCACTATAATACTCTAAGGATCTAGTGGTGTTTTTTGCTTTGGTAATAATAAATAGACCTTACTTTTGAACTGGTCTTGGAGTTTTATAAACAACTGATTATTCTGGTTTCCCAAACCTCATTTTTGTCCAGTCCTGGGCGAGTTTGGCATCAGGATTTGGATGTGGTGAGAGAACTAACTTCCTTTGGACTGAGCAAGTTCCCTTTGTAATTGGAGCAACACTGCTCTGATACTTGATCATGGTGCCACTGTGGAGAGTTAGGATTGTTACACTGCACAAAGAGGTGGTACAGACTGGCTCTAGCTGTGTAGGTGAGGCTCTTGGAGTTTGCATAGCTTCTACATGTAGGCTTCTAATCTAAGGCTTGTAAACCTTCCAGCTGGAGTTCCTTCCACAGCTGTACTTAACACTGGATCACAGGACGTCATTTGCAGTCAACAGTGCTATGCCAGAATAAATTGCTGATTTACCTATTTCTTTGTTTACAGAGGACACTTCCTCATCCTCTCTTACGCTGACTGCTGCAAGCCTAGTGATGACTCCACAGGGACAGGTGCTGACACTGAAGAGCCCACTGATACCAGGGCAGGTAGCAGCTGTTCCTCCCACACTACTGCAGCAGCCTCAACCTGTCAGTACTACCATGACAGCACAGCCAGGTATGATCACCTGAGAACATCTCAATGAAAATCAGTCTGATGCTGTTCGTAGATGTGCGTAGCAGTTTACAAAGTAACATGTTATTTAATTTTTGCTTAATTTGGGGGATTTTTACAACTGAACTGAGGTAGAACCTGACTCTGATAAGAAAGATTTGATATTATTAACTCAAACGATCAGTTTATCAACAGGTAAGTGAAACCTGTTAAATATTTGCTATTCCCAAATTAGGGAAACATAGAGAAGAATTTCTTAATCACCCAACCAATCTATATTTCTATTTTTCACCACTTTCAAATGGTATTACAGTGTAAAGTCTTGCCTAGAAGTTCAAGGCTCCTATTTTCCAAGCTTGACTGAGTATCTGAAAGGTTCTTGTTTCCACCTCACCCCCCTTCCTCTTTTCTTGCATAAGGTATTGCTTCTGTGATGATTCAGCTGCCAGGATCAGCAGTTCCTGTCCAAATAAAAGGGATCCTCACCAACTCTACCATTCCCATTACACTGTCAACTGTTGCAGGAAACCCAGTGCCCTCAACAGTAGCACCAACTGCAGAGCCCCATTCAGGTAGGCTGTTTGTTTTTTATGGATATTTTTACTTGCATGCAGGGAACATTATCCTTGCAAAAATGAAGGTAAATTGTTTTCTCACTAGGAAATAATGATAGGTATTATTGTCTCGATCTGCAAAGGACATAGCTATTAAATGTTTTGAACAGTTTAGAGGGGCCTCTAGGAGATTATAAATGAGAGCTTTTTAACTTTCCTTCACCTCGCTGAGCTTCCTTGCCCTCAGCAAAATCAGAGTAAGTGGGACTGGAATGTGTCCGTGGTGTAATACATCCTACTGGAGTAGTTGCAGTGCAGAGTGGTGGTGGAGCTGTTGAAAATCTTTGCCTATTGCATCCAGGTTCTTACTCTGACACAACCCTTCCCATACCCTGTCAGCTCTGCTGCCCCTTGGAGCAGTGTTCTTCAAAACTGAGTGCTGTGCATTGGGTCTAGACATGGGGTGGTTCCTGCCAGTAGTGTTGTGTTAAAAGCAAGCTACCTGGTTTCTGCTTCATTGTAGTCCTTTGGTCATCATGAAAAAGGAAAGGTCACTTCAGATTTGGGGCTGGGGAAAAAAATGTAAATAGGAAACTGCTTGGAGGCAAAAAGTAAGTCATCATTTAGTCCCCAAAGTGCCTCTGTCATATTGTGCACAAAACAAGTATTGAAAAATGTGAGCATAAAAGTAAAGCATGAAAAAACAATAAGGGAGAAGATTGTCATTCTGTTTTCCTTGTGTTTCGCCATGAGAACTGTAAGCGCTGCGGTCACTTGCATTTGAGCTGGCCTGCTGAAGGAAGGGACTGGGCAAGTGGATCTGGAATAACAGATGTGGAGCTTGCTCTTCTTCTACAAGTTGAAGGTTAACCTTTTAGTGTTTTATGACTTCACTTGACCAAAACTGTGTAAGCAGTTTAAATTGTGAACAGCAGCTTACTTGAGGAAGACATGAGAGTGAGCAAATGGCATTTAGTTAGGAATTGTCTTGCAATTAGCATGGATCCTGATGGATGCTGCTTTGTTTGGTTTTGCAGAAAGCGAAGATTCGTTCATGATGCCAAAGATTGTTAATGTGACATCACTGGCTGCTGAGGGAAGCATGAACCTAAACCCAAACAGAAACAAAAGTTCTAATACAACAACAGCTGCAGGTACTCAGGCTTCTGAGAAGTCCTTGGCAGCAGCAGCACCCCTTGAAAGTAAGAAGAGTGACAGCATCCCTTCAGAAGAAAAAGCCAAACCGTGTCCTGGAGACAGTGGCGGAGATGGAAGAAATACCACAGCTCCCACAAAAGTTTTATTTGAAAATAAAGATGGCTTTCCACAGCTCCAGAACGTGTCATGTACAAAGGAGCCTCCAGAGTCCTTCAGCAAAAAGCTCTCTGTTGGTGAGTTTGTAGGAAGCCAAACCAGGAGGAAAGACGGTGATCCTGGAGGGGAAAGATTAAAATCTAAAGAACTGCCATTCCGCAAGCTGCAGATCAAAGATTCCAGGATAGAAATGGAATTGAGGAAAATAGCGTCTGCAATGGAGGAAGCAGAACTGGATGCAGGTGAGTTACTGAGCAGCATTGAGGAGAGTGATGACACCGATGAAACCCTCACTTCACTGCTCAATGAGATTGCCTTCCTCAATCAGCAGCTGAACGATGATGCTTCAGCTATGTCCGAACTGCCCAGCACTCTGAACTCAGATTTCCCTCACGAAGATGCCGAAGCTTGTCGGGGAAGAGCCAGTGATCTCACGGCTGCAGACGGGTCTTCCTTCCAGTTTGGCCATTTGGGAGGCGGTTTTAAGGACCTTTCTGAAGTTCCAGAGGGTGGTGGCTCTATAAGCCCTCTCTTGTTGCACCTGGAAGATGATGACCTTACTGATGGGGACAAGAACTCTGGGGAGCCTTCATCTGAAGGAGATGTTTTAAAGATAGTAATAGGTGCTGAAACAAAGGATCCACTTCCCAGCCTGTCCGTAACCAGTGGTGGGAAAGGCAAAACCGTAACAACCTTGTCTGAGACCACTAATGTGACTCCACCAGTTTTGCAGATGAAAACTAATCCAGAAGCTAGTAGTGCTGACACTTTATGGAGGCCCATGCCCAAGCTGGCACCGCTTGGCCTGAAAGTGGCCAGTCTGCCAGTGGACTCGGAAGGGCAGAGTAATAAAGTGATGCCCTTACTGGCACCTGTAGTTGCAAAAGTGGCACCTAGCGGAGTAAAAACTCCGTTACCTGCAACTGCTCAAGAAGGACAGGATAACAAAATGATGCCCACGTTAGCACCTGTGGTTATGAAAATGAATGCTACTGGGACCTTGCCTTCAAATTCAGCAGGCAAATAAATGCATAGATATATTTTTTTATCAGAGACTGGCACGGAGATCTGGAGCAGCGTGAACCAGTGTCGGAGTTCAGCAACCTCCCTTGTCTTCAACACTTGTTTTCTCTACGGCATCAGCACTCTGCTCAGCTGAGGGCAGGCCCCAAATTGAGAAATAAGTGCTATGAAACTTTAAGCATGTTGACATATTTTTACCTCACTGTTGTATTCTGGGTATTCTCCTTCCCCATCACGAAACAAGGAAGATTTATAACCATTGCTGGGCACATGGTATCCTTCCAAAATTGGGTCCTTCACAGAAATAGTTTGTCAAAAGACTGAGGGAGCTAAGCTATTGAAAGAGATTTCTCCCCCCTGTTCCCCAGCAAGGAGGCAGCTGTCTCACTGGGGAAAAAAAATTCTGGTTTACTTGGTTTTGCACCAGGCAAATTATCTATGCAGAAATGGGATTGTTCACATTTGCTGTTTCTCATGTTTGCAGAACATGAGAAATGTGCAGGAATGAGATTGCAGTTACTCTCAGACTTGTTACCTAGAGCAGCGGAAGGGAAATCTGGGACTGTGCAGAGGGCTGAAGTGAAAAGTTTTTTTTTTTTTCTTTGGTGCTAGATAGTTCTCTGGCAGAGACTCTTTTTAGGAGCTTATGCACAGATTTTAATAAATATCTATAACTCTCACTACATGGGAAAGAAAGTGATATTTCCCAGTGTAATTAGAAGTAGGGCAGTATGTTAACTTTAATAAAATTACTAAAAAAAAATACCCCTCCCCTCACTTTCACCTCCTGCCCCCATACAAATAGTCCCTTCTTTGATCCTTAGGGCATCTGGAAGGAAAAATTAGAGAGTAGAAAGAAATTGGGGCACCCTATTGCTATGTCTTTAAATACCTTGCTGAAGTAGCTTGAGTGTTTTCCCAGTTCTTGTTTTTTTTCCCTCCTGTCATTCTCCGAGATGTATTTGGTGGCTAGGAATGTTAATAGGAAGTGTTGCTTCATAAAAATACAGAATATACGCTTTCAGGACTGTTGTAGCCTAGCATAAATGAGCGAGGTGTATATGTGAATGTATATATGAAAATATGTGTATATCTTTCCAAACCTTCCACTTCTTTATAAATTCAGGAAAGGTACTCAGAGGTTTCTCACTGCATTTGCACAAGCTGTGTATAGCAAAAAAAAGTCAACAAAAATGCTCATTACCAGGGAAATAGGGCAGTATTGAGTCATAAGATGTATTTTTTATTCTTCTCTGCCACTGCTTACTCAATAACCTGTAGATGCTCTTCACTGTTCAGCTGTTGAATGTGAAGGGCCTACAGACTGTAAAGATATTTATATTTTTGTACACAGTTTTTGTTTTCATAGTTTTCTTGACAAATGAAATTTTCAGCCTAGGAGAGATGATTTGTTAATGAGTGTATACACAATCTTTTCCTACAGAGTTTGTAAATATGAGTTACAGTGCGCTTGAGGGGCTTCTTAACTGCTCCAGAAAGGTATAAAACATTGCCATGAAAATTCTACAGAATTTGGTGGCACATTTTGCTTTATGTTTATGAATGCAACCCCCTGTCTTACTGTTCCAGCAGCAGCAGCTGGGATTTCCCCCCCCTCAAATTCCCCATCTTCGGTGATGCAGTAATGAAAGAATTTCATCTTCCCGGCACGGAGGTTGTGCAGGTGTTTGATGTTCTTCCACAATTAGGGAGCAGTGTTTGTACACGGTGCAGCCACATGCCCTGCATCTGCTGGATCTGTGTCTAGGACAGAGCCACCGGGGATGCACGTACCTTGGGTGTTTCCTCATCTTTTTTATGATTTTATGTTACGCTGCAGAGGAGAGAAGCCCTTCAAGCTTGGTGTGCGTAAAGTTACTCCAGAGCCTACATAAAAAAGGTTCTTCACCTGGCCATTCTAAGTGGTGTGTTTTAAAGAAGTTCCATATAATTCTTTATTGCCTTTTGCATATTTACTCTTTTAATATTTGGTACAAGTCCTGTATTAGTGATTTGGAAAAGAGAGCATAGGTCAGCATGGGAGTCATGCAGGGTCTTACATTGTCACTGAATGCCTTAGAAAAGGGGATTTACAATATGAATAAGTATTTAGACATACATTGCTTTATTATTAAAGAATTTTAACCTTATTTTAAACCAGTGGAAATCTGGAGTAACTCTATTAATAGTTTTAAATTAGACTGACTTACCTGGGAATCTGGTTCTGAGCATTTCTAATAGGCTGAAGTTGCTTTTTTTTTTTTTTTAAACCTATGGCAGTTTGTTTTGCCAATAGATTTCATCCCCCCTACGTGTGAAACAGCAACCAAATTCCTAATCGCTGACCTTCCTTTCTGTACCCCATCCTTTTGTGGTTCCAAACAGCTAATTTTAATTACAGAATTGTGTGCTAATCCTATCTGAACACTTCTAAAAGTCTTTGTGCTTTGCACAGTTCTGTGGGACAGCAAGCTGTAACATGAAAACCACTCAAATGTTATCTAAAATAAATGCTGTACCTTTGAGGGTGTTTTGTCCATTACCAAGGTGATGGAAAATGCCTGGATGTATTTACTGTTTGGCACTGGGCAGTGAGGAATTTTACTGCAATAAAAATGTACCGTGTAAAGCTGACAGCAAAAATTTTTTGGTTCCTGAACGTGATTACTAAATTAACTAAGAACAGACCCCAAATTTGGCTGCAAAAGTGGTAGTTGGTGCAGTTCCAAGAAGGATTTGTGATGGGTTAGTCTACCAGGCAACAAAGCATGTTCGAAATGCTCGTAGTCTTTGCTCTCCTTGTTCCACCGTCTCATGCCTGCAGCTTAGTATTCTGCTATGAATTTAAGTGCTGACTCCCTTTTTTTTGCTCCTCCCTCAAGCTCCCATAGGTTTGGAGCAAACCTTTCAGAAATGGTATCTGCTGTCTTTTGAGGCAATAATGCAAGAATATGACACGTAATGAAAAGATTTTAGAATCAGGAGAACAAAGGAAACCCCTGCAAGGCGCACGTTCTCACTAGACCAAGAGACCTGGAGATTTTCTTTGTTTTTTACACATCTGTAAATAGACTGGAATGTTTTTAAGAATATAATGAAATGTCAGATTTAGCTTTTTTCCTTTTATATATTAAAATATATCTTTCCCTCTTTTCTGCTTTTGAAAAATTGATATTTTTGTAGAAATCTAACAGTACAGGACTCTTAAATAACTGTATGTGAGGGACAAAGTGTAAAACTAAAATAAACCAATTGAGGTCAACTAGAAACTGGCTTTGAAAGTTTATTACAGGGAGGGAGAGGGAGCGGGAGCAGAAGTGATGTGGTGGCGTGCTGTTGGTGACACTTGGCATTGGACCTGAGCAAATGGCACACGTAGGGTCAGGCAGAAGTTCTGGCAACGCAAACATCTGGGTTTTGGTTCAAGTAATCGGACAACTTGGAGGAGATTTCTCTCTTTAGTCTTGAGCAGCATGCAGGAAATGTTACTGGCTGTAAAAAGGGATTTTGACTGGCTAAATGGAGAAAAGTTGCCGAAGGGGCTTTATTTTCACCAAAATGCATCTTAAGCAGGAAGCCAATGGGGTTGACGTTCGATTGTGGCAAAAAAAATAACAACAGCAAAACCAAACACAGCTGGAAGATTAAGTCCAGATAAAACCACTGTCCAGGTTCCTTCCCCCAACCCCAAACTTAGGTTAATCCTTTGTATCTGTTTCCTTTAGAGCAGTTGGACAACACAGCTGTCTTTATGCGAACAAGTCTGAAGATCTGTCCCCACTTTAAGTGAAGTGGCAGAGGAGATGCTTTTTTAGAAGAAAGACATAAAATGCCTGTAACAAGTCACTGTCTGTCGCTTCCATATCCATTAAATGGAAGATGACACGCTTGATAAATGTTGTGGGGTTTTGGGTTTTTTGAAGTAGTAAATGTCTACAGATGAGCAAGTTTGACTTACAGACCTGAGAAAAGAAAATGCAATGAAGGGAACAATTACACATGAGGGTAAGTGATGGACTAGAGAAGAGATGGTGCAGATTTTATTTTATTTTATTTTTAAGAGGAACATTGGATCTCACAGGAGAGAACAGATTAAAATGGGTGATATAGTCAAGTAATGTAATTTTGAAAACTTCTTACAAAACCCTTCAGCAAGGCCTTATCCCATGACTCCATATTTTAAGGGGAAATGTAACTTCTTGGAATAGAAAGGAGCATAAGTGTAAGATACATCCAGTCACGCTTGTGATGGAAACGACTTACCAGTAGACTCCCATGATGATGTGTGCTGGGGACCTGTGTTTTCCAACACATTCATTGTGTTCTTAGAAACACAGATGGTGGTACTCAGAAGCTCAGTTGAGTAGTTGACTATGAAATGTTGCAGGGAGCCTTTGCAGTAACTGATTTAAGGCCAGATTTGAGTCCCTAAATGCAACCCAAAAAAGTGCAGAAGGGCCAGTTTGTCCATAATTAGCAACAAATGGAACCTCAATTAGTTATTGTCATGGGATCATGGTAGTGGGGAATTGTGGCACTATCATCTCTGGTCCCTCGAGCTCAGTGCATCGTTTATTTTCCCTGTTACCTGGTGCTACAGTCCAAGGCGGCAGCGTTACCCCGCTGTATGCTTGGTTGTTCCTCTGCGTTTGAATTTTGTGTTGCCTCAGCCAACACCTTTGTTGTCTGTCTTGGGTCTCTTGGGAGTTGGAGGCTCATGATGGGTGACAGCTCTTTTGGAAGTCTCCCTTCTTTGTTTTGGAACAGAGTTATACCCCTAAAAAGATTTGGAGTCTCCACTTGTCTTAGAGTCTTTTTCTGACGAAGAGGAAAGCCGCAGTCCCTGGGCCTCGCCGGCTGCCAGCACAAACAGCCCGTGCAGCATTTTGGGCAGCTGGACAGCCCTGGTGCCCTGGGTTTGCAGCCACACAACCTCCAGCACTCCCATCAGCCTGAGCACGTCCCCACACCAGCGGACCTCCAGCACTCCCATCAGCCTGAGCACGTCCCCACACCAGCGGACCTCCAGCACTCCCATCAGCCTGAGCACGTCCCCACGCCAGTGGACCTCCAGCACTCCCATCAGCCTGAGCACGTCCCCACACCAGTGGACCTCCGGGACCCATGGTGATGTCTCAGTAACCGCTTACGCATCCACCCACCATCCTGGAGCGTCCGACCTGCGTGAGTGCCCCGGCCCTCCCTGTGTCCAGCTCCTTGCTGGCAGCAGGATTCCTGTGATACAGAGCATCTCCTTGCTTGAACCGTGTTCACTTACCTGGTTCATCTCGCTCTCATGAGGGTTCCCTGGATTTTGTCGGACTGTCAGCGTAGCGGACGGTGGTTCCTCGAGGTGACAGCTGTTGGCCATGACTCTCCTCCAGTGAAGAGCAGATGCTGGAATTGAAAGCTGAGGGACTTGAACCCAGAGTGAGTTTCTAACAAGCTGTCTTTGCAGCTCACAGCCTTCGCTCCTCGGCGTGAGGGCAGCAGCCAGCCGGAGCAGGATCACGGTCTGTGTGAGATGTGGATGGGAACTGGGAATGTATCGCCATCACCCAGGCGAAGTGGGTCAGTCACAGGCTGCAGGGCTGTAAGCGGGAGCTCTGTCCTGTGCCAGCCTGCTGGGACCAGCCCCGAGGAGGAGGGGACCAGCTTTCCTGTGTGTTTTTTGACTTCATTTCTTCTCTGTGGCAGGGGGCAGGGCTGAGGGGCTGCGCTGTGGAGCTCCTGCCTCCCCGCTGGTCCCCCGACCTCTGTAGTTACCCCGTCCCACATGGAGCTGTGCCCCTCACAAGCGCCAAGGCGTGCCGTGCCGTGTGGGCTGAACCAGGCCATTAAACAGCTATAAAAAGATACACAAACATAAGCCGTATGCCATTTTTAGTGGCTTCCAGTTTTGATTAACTCCTTAGACAACAGCTGTATGAAACCACTTGCCTGGCTCCTCAGCTCTTCCTGAGCTGCTCCACCCTGGCCAGACCCAGGGCCTGGGGGCCTGCTGAAAATTGGGAGGTGCACAGCTCTGCCCATGTTCCTCCAGTGCATGGGGCTGTACAGGCACAAAGATTTGGGGCAAGGTCTGTTGGCTGGTGTGGATCTGCAGGGCTTGCGTTAGCAATGGGCTCCAGTCGCAGCTGAGGCTCCTGAGCCCTACAAGGATATCAAATACTTCACATCACTGAGGTGCCAAAGGACCCAGAAAATGGACTTTGGATCCCTGGATTTTGGGATCCAGTCATATGTGACTGTTATTAAAAAAAAATAAAATTAAATAACCTCAGTGTTATCACCCATCAGCTTAAAAAAGAGAGGACAGAGTTTGGATGACAAAAGCTCGCTGCTTTCTGGAATGTGTTTTCAGCCCGTGGGGACTGGGCGACTCTGATGACCCCTGCCCTTCCCTTGGACCTTCTGCAGCATGAAATACGATCAAAGACTTGTTTAGTTTTGTAGCTTCATGATTATTCTGATTAACAAGAGGCCCATTAGCAGGACAGTAACAGCTTTACAGGTGTTTTTAGAATAGCACGCTGCTGTTCCTCTAATGTTCCTCTGAGAACACTGTTGCACCAGCACCTGCTGCTATAGCCTGGCTGGGATTTCCTGCAGCAGTAAGAGGAGAAGGGTGGGTCTGTGCTGGAGGTGACAGGGCAGTTTGTAAGAAGAAACTGAGGGAGTCACCACAAGCTCTTGCACCACCCATCCCTTGTTGCCTCCACACTGCCCTGTGTGCCAGTCCCCCTTGTAGGAGCTGCACAAACTGCTCTTCAGCATCCCCTCAAAGCCCAGCCCTGTGGCTTCACTCACCTTCTGGTTCCAAGTCAACTGTGAAGCAAATGCTGGGTTTTCTCTTCTTCTGAAAGCAAGACTGGGACAGCCTCCCAGCATGGGAGCGCTGCAGCGGTCCCGGTGAGTGGAGCTCCAGTTACCTGGTAAGTTGCAAACAGCAGATCCTCAGCACCAATTCTGTATTTATCCAGCTGTATCCTGGTTTCCTTCAGGTGCTGCCCAGTGTGCCTTGTCCTGTGACCAGCAAACGCACATCTTGCACCCCTCTGGTTGTGTCTGGGCAGTCAGAGCTTGGCCGGGTGGCAATATCAGGGCAAGCCCTCTGCTCCCTTCTGCTTCCCTCTGGCTTGCCCTGCCCTCTGCATGACTGAGGGCTTGCCAGTTGTGCTTTTTCATTCTCACCACATCTTCCACCCTGAGGTGTCCTAAAAAAATGATAAAATTTTTGACAGGATCCTGGAATACCTTCAAGGAAAAAAAACCTGAAGGAAAAAACGCAATGGTGACCAGGTGTCTGGGTTATGGAATGAAGCCCAGAGCTGTTTGGGTAAAGAACAGCTACAGATGCCTCTTCCTGCAGGAGCAGCTTGTTGCTTGGCGTGGACAAAGCTACGCTGTCCTCGGCCATGAGCCCTTTCTGCGCGGGGGCACAGCTCTCGGTTACGCAGCTTTGTCCGTCCCTGCCTAAGCCTGAGGCACTGGCAGCGCTGAGCTTTGAGGATGTGTTAGCTAACATGGTGCCTTATTTCTGAAATGTGCTGGACCTGGACTTTACTATAAATCAGCGTTCTGCAGCTGGAGTAAAACATGATTCAATAAACCATTGGTGTCCCTTTGGGGCCTGGCTGGAGCCATGGTTTGTGGGCTCAGCCTTGTAAAGGCAGCAGGGCCCGGACAAGGTCCCTCCTGCCCAGGCAGCCCCTGCCCTGCAGAACGTGCCCCGAACGTGCAGGGTGAGGGGCAGCTGCTGGCTGGGCCAGGTTTCGCTGGGTTTGGGGCATGTGGGAGGCGGTGGTGGGGTCCTCTGAGGGCCTGGGACAGCTTATGGGGCTGGATACATTTGGACAAGCCAGCCTTCAGGCAAGTTCAAACATACGTGAATGTTTCCAGGCATGAGATGGATAACACAGCTGATAGGGTTTTCCTGTTCTGGTTATCTTAATACTTTCAAAACTACATAGATCCGATGTGATGGCGTTATGGCTCGCGTTAAGGTGACTGGCTGCAAAAGCACGACAGAAAAAGGAGGTGCCTGCAAATCTTTTGCAACCTTAACGACTAACTCCTGCTCCTCAGCCAGTGCTCTTGCTTCTGGGTTGCGATGACTCTTTGGTTTTAAAAAATGGCTCAAGCAGACTTTCAGCTTGTGACTGCTTCGCCAAGGTTTAAATTTGCTTCCTCAGCTTTTTGATGTCCATGGCAAAAAAAAAAAAAGACAAAAGTCTTCCTGTAGAATCTTACCCCACAAGTGTTTCGTGGCTCTGACATATGGGGCAATCAACTTGAACTGGGAGGCTCAGTCTCCAGGAAGAAATGTTAATAAACGGCTCCCACCAGGCGAGCTGAACTGATGGCAGCCACAGTGGGAATTGTTTACTACCGTGCTCCAGCGTAGACAAGGCCTCATTGTCTGGCTTTGAGGAGGAAAATGTCCAGTTTCACAAACTTTGCTGAGTAAAGGAGAAAATAATTATATTGCAGATCAGCTTACAAGGGGCACATTCATGTTTGAAAGAAAACTGGATTTTCATAGGGCAAGGCAGCGAGGCAGAACTGCCAAAGGGAAAAGCCAGTGGCTTAGGTGACCTACTAAAATTGCCTCAAGTCAGAAGTTATTCCTGGCTGAAGGTGGGTCCCAGGGGGGCCGGATCCTTGGCTCTGGCTGGGAGGCAGGCAGGGCAAGTGGGAAGCATGTTCCTCCCGTGAGTCCCAGACCTGCGCGGGCAGTGAGCTCCCTGATGCCGCTTGCCGGCGGGGTGACATGGTGCTGCAGGAGCGCTGCTGCCTAGAATTTGCCCATTTTCAACTCCCAATTACCACAGTTGTGATTTCATTTGCAGCATTTGAGCAAAGCGTTGGCAGCGTTTTGCTTCATGTGTTTTTACTTAGGAGGACGACAGGGCGAATATTGAAGGAATCTGTTTTACAGCGCTGGGCTGGCTGTGATGAGCTACATGCAGCCGGCCCGGGCTGCTGACTGGCTGCGTTCCCCCCCGGCGCTGGGAGCATTAGCTGAAGCCATTTTGGTTGTCTCCCCAAGGGGAAGGATGTAATTATCTTCTTTTTGCAAGATTGCATGTAATTTTCTCCCCTCTATCTGCAAAAAATTGAAACAGAAGCAGAAATGAACTGTGTAACAAGCTAATAACCTATTAATTCTTTCATCAGATTGAAAGCAAAGCTCAAATGAGTTTAGTGCTATAAATCTTGCTGGGTTTTTTGTGACCATTTCTCTGAAGGAAGCGTGTGTTCTCCTCATTGCAGGAAGCTGCAACACCAGCATAAACCCAGTTTGTTGTCATGGCAATGTCAGTAGTTGCCTTATCTGTGTGCCAAATCGTAGGCAGTCATAGGATCATAGGAAAATTCAGCTGGGAAGGGATCTCTGGGGATCTGTAGTCCAGCCTCTTGCTCAGGGCAGGGTCAGCCATGAGATCAAACCGCCAGGTTGCTCAGGGCTTTCTCCAGCCAGGACTTAAAACCTCAAGGGATGGAGATGGTGCAACCCCCCTAAGCACCGTTTCTAGGCTGTTGCTACCAGCCTTCGAGCCTTCCCAGTCTCAGTCATTCTGGGAATAATATTTTGGGTTTGCTGTGTCTTTGACATTTATTCACTGTGCTCTCTATTTTTCACCACCTTGAATCTATCTAGAAGAGGGATTTCCCTTCCACATGGATTTCTTTGTCTGCAGGGTTGTTACACCTCACTTCAGTGCTCGTGAACATACTAGCACAGGCCACACCACTGTCTTGCATTCTCTTATCTGCTGAGGATTTGATGCCACACTCATCACCGTGACATCTGATGAGTTTCTCCTGTGAACTTAAGATCTGGCTATACTTTTATATTTTCCCTCTCTTCCAGTTAGTCATCTTGCCAGATGAATAATTGGCTATGTTTTTCTTGTATTTGACATTTCTTTTCTGCCCACATTGGCACTGCTTTAGAAAAGCATCCCTTGTCAGGAGGATATTTGCACATTAGCAACGGGAACAAACGCATCCATGCATACAAGTTAAACGTGCGCTTGACTGCTCTTCAGAGAGACTTACAAGCACGCAAATGTTGCCATTAATCCCAGTCCTTCCTATTTGTTGTCATCTACATAAAGTGCACTGTCCTAAAGAAAGGAGAGAGCGCGCGTGCTTGTGTGTGTCCTTGTCCTGAAGGGCACCCATTTGCCAACTCTCTTTTGACGGGATTGTTTCATGAGTTTTGTGTTTCGTTCTTCTCCTGCTTGTATCATATTTAGAATACTGTGTCCTGAGGGCAACTGCTGCCCAAGGTTTGTCCTGTTTAATTGAATTATGGTTGCCATAGGTAGTGGAAAGGTCAGATTTCATTCAGTACGGTGAATTCTGCAAGCCAAGGCACATTACAGAGGAAGGGGGAAACCTGGCTCTCAAAGTCTGTGTCAAGGAGCCAGGAGTTGAACTGACGGGGATTTTTAAAGGGGTTTATGGTAAGCAGTTGCCTTACTTCCCAAGGAAATGCGCTTGGAGTTGGGTACCAAATATAGGCTTGTTGGAAAACCCCAGCTCCGCAGCCAAGTGCTACAGCTTTTTTTTCTGCCCATCTCCATGCAGTCTCTCTGCTTTCTGGCCAGTCTCCTCTGGGATAGAGTTATGTTTTTCCTCAGCCAGCCACCAAAGTCCTCTCAGAGAGTCTCCCTAGAGAGCTCAGTACAAGCGAAGGGGCTGACATAAACCCTGTACTTCTAGGTAGGGCTGGGCAGGCAATGGGTCTGGAAAAACACACAGAGATGCAGGGCCAGCATTTCTGGTGTTTGGTTTCCAAACAGCATGAATTCTTGTTTGCATTTCAGCCCCTGTGCCTCATTTTGGCATCTCTGAGGGGACAGGGTGGAGCTTGGTGCTCAGGGATGCCACAGTGATAAGCCCTCCCATAACAGCCCCTGAGGACCTCCATACCAACCCAACCCATGGACCCCAAGGCAGCCTTGCCTGCAAAAGAGGGACAAGGGACACAGATGTGAGCACCCCAGTGGGAAACAGCAGAACATCTCTGCAGGAGGGTCTGGGACACAACAGGACGTTTTGGGGAAAACTCTCTTGCAAGGGAGGTTTTGTTTTGATGTTTGGTTTTTGTTTTTAAGAATGTGAAAGGCAAAGAGGAGAGTAAGGAAAAAGGAATGTTGATGAGATGTTACCCTCCAGGTGAGACTTCAGGAGAACAGATGGGAAAACTGAGGCAATGCTTGAAACCTGGCCAGCTGAGTGTTGCTCAACGACATGTGAGAGAGAGAGAGATGACTTGCATGCTCCACTGCATTTAATTTTCCGACATACATACTTGAGCCCTAACAGGGAGGGCAGGGTCATGACACCAGAGGAAATTTAGAACATCATCAACGTGCTAAGTGTGATTGCAGGAGACATAGCGAGCAGCTGTGAAAACTGATATAAACGCGTGGATTTCAGGGCTTGCAATATAATGCTTTGAAATAACTTTTCATCAGAGGGATTTTCATTTTTGCTTGCTTGCTTATGGTTTTGCTGCAGTTCTTTAATTTTGTTAACAGTAGTAATAATAAAATGCATCTGTGGAGGCCAGGTAGAAATACAGCACATTCAAGCTGTAAGATCTGTCATGCCATCTTCTTCTCAGGGCAAAACCCAAAGCTGGCCAAGTTCTAGTTTATGCTGACAGCTTGCTGAGGATCACCAAGAGCAAGACTTATCTCCAGCCAGGGCAGTGTCTGCTTTGGGCTTGCAGAAGATATTCTTGCTATGTTGTTCTCCTTAATTACTGCTCTCTGGAAACATAAGGCATGGGATGAAGGAAAATGAACAAACAGGCTTATTTAGGTCAATTACAAAAGTACGGGCTAATTGTGAACAAAGCAGTGAAAGAGGAGCAGAGGGGGCTCAGAGGAAAACAATGTCAACAGTGACCTAGATAGTGTCGGGGAGGGAGGGGGAGGTTGGGCAGCAGGCGGTGGGGAACGCACAGCTCAGCATGAGAGGGGTTTGCAGGCTTCTCTCCTTTCAGGTCCCTGGGCCAGGGCCAGCCTGCGCCCTGAGTGCTGTCCCCGCAGGATGCGCAGGGCTGGCCTAGACACCTAAGAACATCCAGAGAGACACCAGCCAAGTGATGCAGAGCCATGGTTCCCATGTGACGTTTAGCCCCACAGGAAGCTGCAAGACCTCTTCCTCGAGCCTCAGGGCAGACCTGGAAAATAACAGCCCCCTGCTCTCCACGCAGAACAGCCCTGGAGTGAAAACGGTGTAGATTGCATGCTCTGGCTTACGCTGCCAGAGGGAGGACAAGTGAAGGACAATCGGTTGCTTAGACACATGCTGGAAAACGTATCTTGTGATTCCTTTCTGTGTCTGTAATGGTAAAGAGCTCTCTCTAATCTAACCTAACCCAACCCAACCCAATCCAACCTTTCTACAGGAAAAGGGGGCCTTGGGTGATCTCAGAGCAGCAAGGCAGCTGCCTTCAACCTCTGCTCAGTGAGCCCTTGCAAATACTTTAAAGTTGCTTGTGGAAGGTAGCTGTTCTCGACTCCCTTTCACAAACCCCCTACACCCACTGCCAACAGGCTGAAGGCTGTAAGTGTCCACATCTCCACTTCAAAATATTTATGGGCCCAATACTAGGAAAGGTATAAAGTGACCGCTCTAAGGGAAACCTTTATCATTCCTCACAGAGTTCAATGGTAAGTTCATCCTGTGCTTCATATTCCAGAGAGCAGTAATTAAGGAGAACAATGGAACACAAATAACTCCTACAAAAGGGAACAAGGATTTGGCATCCCTTATTTAAGTACCAGCTCAATCAAATGCTTTCCTATCATGTGGTTTTCTGGACTCCTCTTGCAAGTAGGGACCTCTGTATCCAACATCCAGTCTCTGTGTGCCTGCCAGCCCTGGTGCCTGGCCGGTCAACGAGAGACAGCCCTCTCCTATCTGCACGCCGCTGTTCTTGTCTGTACCCACATCTAAGGTCCCAGCTAACTACTCTCCCAAAAAGACAGAGTTCATGCAGGACTGCAGTTCCACTGTGGGCTTTTGAGACTGTCGAACCATTTGGTCCTGCGTGTAAATTGGACTAGACTCAGTTAGATCTAAGCTTAAAGAATCCTCCATGGATTAGATTGGGTAACATGTCATGGCTTGTCTGACCAGCCAAAGCTGTGATGGTGGCGAGTTCACAGGACCCAGCCAGAGTGTGGGCTGAGTTTTGCCTCAGCACTTGTTGCATGTCCTCTCTAACAGCCTCCCTGTAGACAGCAGGAAGTACAGCACGTTTACATTCAGCAGCTACTGCATGGTGTGCTGATCCCCTGCCACTGAAGAATGAACGTCATGGACAGGTCCTGCCCCTGGCGAAAATTTAATAGGGTTGTAGCATCATTTACCTCTCTTCACAAGCTGGCTAACACACGTGTGTGTGGGCCACGCCACAGCTAGCTGGGATAACTGTTCACACGTAGCGCTATACTGGCTGAGGAGCTGGAACAGAAGTAGCTGGGGCTGTGGCGTTGCCCTCGGGGAGCCGCCGGCACCCCTGGTGCCCTGGCAGGCTTGTCCGCCCCCACCACATCCAAGCGCTGACGTGGCTCTGGTGAGGACCGTTCACAGCACGTGCTGCTGGAGGTGGCTGTGGGAAGTCCTGCAGCCATTCCTCCAGGATTAAATCAGACAGCCCAGATTATTATTATTATTTTTTTTTAATCAATCACATCTGCCACCTCACAGCAAGCTTGGAAGCGTACGTCGCTGCTGCACACCGGATGCGCACATGCCTCGGGCACCAGGTGAGTCAGAACGTGGCCTTGGTTTGACAGCTGAACAGACACGTGTACGCACTTCGCTAATTACGTTAAAAATAGTTTTAATTGAGGGCATGGATTTTGTTGATCCCTTAAAATACATGAGTGAGACATAAGTGGACTAGTTCACCTGTTAAAATAGCAGAGACAAAATTTAAATGGTTTTGTAATTTTTTCCTCAGTTTAAGGCACGTTCTTCTAATTCAGAAAAAAAAACAACAAACCAAAACAGTGTAGCTGTGCTTGGGATTTCCAAGTACATCTGTGCACCTTTTGTCTTACTACAGAAATTATCCATCCTTTGTGGATACAGGCCTTTTCCAAGCAGCATCTTCAAAACTTCAGTTGGGCTTTCTATGCTACATATTTTGTTCATATTCCCCACGGTTTCTCTTTATCAGCACAATTTCCTGGCAGCCAGCTGAATGGCATTCATGCATGTATATTTTTCTTTTTTTAAAGCTCAGCTGGGATCTGGAATATAAACATATTCTCCCTGGATGCATTATGAACTGTAGATGTCTACATGACTTTTCCATGGGAACACATGAAGAAAAGATCCTGTGTAACTGCTGGCTGGAATCTAAACACTTCAAGTCAGATACCAGGAGCCTGATAAAAAGACCCAGGCTACGGCTGGAGACAATTTCCAGAAACTCAATCTGCTTATCCCTCGTAGCTGAGGCAACAAAGGAGAGAGAGGAAGGGACAAAGCTCACCGGGGGAAAACAAGTAAAACAACAAAACCAAGAAAACAACAAAACAAGAAAACAACAAAACCAAGTAACTCTGGTTAGACTTCATCACCTGACATGCTGTACATTCAGCTTTGGAGACCTCTGTGTATCCTGTGAAGAATCCTCAGTGCATTTTCCCAGGGCAAAGTCATATCTAATTAAGAGGTTAATAATTAAATTATTATTAAGCTTGCAGTCGTTTTCGTAGTTGGAGATAAATAAAATGTAAAATGCCCCCTATATAGTGCATGGTAGCTGCTTTTCTTCTCTTGCCCTCTACTCTTCTAGTTTCTCATATCGTTATTTTTATTCTGGACTAGACCAAAGCTGTTTATCTTTCCTCCTCCACCCTCTCTCCCTGTCTGAGTGCCTGCTGTTCACTGTTCTACCAACAAGTCAACAGGTGGAAAAAGGCGTTATGACCCTGCTGAGGCAACATCCTGTGAGGCTAAAATGATAGCCATTAGCCTAACTGGAAAGCAGCACCACGGTCCTTTGGAGGTAGAAGCTCTTTCAGAAGATGACTGAATGCTCTTCTTCCACAGGGTTTCAAAATTTGTGGGAAAAATGTGTTCTCTGATCTTCACCTGGCCTGAAAGATGCTCAGGAAAGTGGCAATGAGGGCGTGGAGAAAAATCTCTGTCCCCACTATTTTTGCAGATACACGTGAGCAAGTTCAACCCATGGTCTAAGCTGTGTGGAAGGCAGGAATCTGCGTGAGCCTGACGCTGATCCCTGACTAACTCACCTGGTCTCTGAGTTGGCCTCAATTGCTCGTGCTGGCTGCCACAACTTCCAGTTTGGAGCTCCCTCTAGTACCAGAAGAGCAGGTCAGCTCTGTCACACTGGTATCTGAAAAAATGAAATCCTTTCTCAGATTTGTTTCTCTGACTAAGAAATCAATTAAAAAATGGCAAAAACAAGCTGATGAAGCAACCATCCTGGGTCGTGACTGCAGTGTGGTATCAACGTATCAGGGTTTCAGAGGCATGGAGCACCTTGCTGCCCCTGTCACACGGTGCTTGGGCAGCGCTGAGCGGATCTGCTGATGGGACCAGGGCTGCCCTCATCACGTCAGCACAGCCGGCTGGAGAGTCACCTCATGCTCCCTGGCTGGCTGCAGGTGGTGGGAAAACAAGTTAAAGGACAAGTTTTAACATCACACTGAGAGGGCTCACGTAGCGCTTCTGCTCTGTTGCTTTGTGTCTTCTTTTACATGCTCTTTTTTATCATGATATTTTTGACTAAGAAAATAATTTTGTTTAAAATCACTTCTAAAATGTTCCTTTTGCTTGGAGCCTGACAGGGAGATCACAGGATTATTTGCAATATGCTATTTCTTAGAAAAGCACAGAGGATTTCTGCAACAAAGGAAAACATTTTCAGATACTTCATTACCTAATGCTTAAAAATACGGCATTTAATTTATTGAGGCATCTGTTCTCTCTCATTATTTATGGCACCCCTCAGGAGACTACTTTAAGAACATATCATTCAAGAGCAAATGCCACAAATGCCAAAGAAAAATGGTATCATTTATTCACGGTACGTTGTTCTGTCTAGCAAGGAAGAACTCATGACCTCTAGAGTGAAGCTGAAAATCTTGTTGCCTTTGGTGACCATGAAGTGATCTCAGTCAAGGGTGCTGCCCTATGGAGATGGGCCCGACTGGAACATACTGTAAAAGACAAGCTTTGTTCTGAAGCAAAAGCAATGTACAAAAAGTCGACTGCTAGTGAGAAGACAAGAGCTGCACAATAAAAGGCAGAGCAGTAATCGGAGGGGTGGCTGAGCACAGCGAGAAGCACACCCACAAACCATCACAAACCACACATGAGCTTCGACAGAGGAAGCATGGAATGACTGGCCAGCAGATTACCAGCTTGACTGCTGCTGTGGGAGAGCTTATTTTGGACACCATGAGCATTTTGGACATCGGGAGGCATGTCATGGAGCAGCAGGTTTACCAATTGCTTCTAGGCATGCCACTGGATGAAAAGTGGAAGTTTATTTCTCTTCATCTCAAGTTATTTGGTATTTATTGGAAGATAGGAGTGGGAGAACAGAAGCCATGCAGGTTAGCATCATCTACTCCAGTTTCACCCAAGCTAAAGCTCTAGTAGTTGTAGAGTCAGTGTGAGGGTTTTGCACTAACCTTTCATAAGTTTGACATTACAATTGGAAAATGGTGCCCTTCTAATGATGGAACCACTGTGTAGTAAGACTTGCA